>NC_050174.1:20583010-20683010 GCF_008315115.2 Sander lucioperca
CGGACAAGGAAACAAAAACACACACACACACACACGCACACACACACACACACACACACACACACACACACACGCACACACACACACACACACGCACACACACACACACACACACACACACACAAACACTATATACTTTATTTGATTCCACATTACAAGTCAAATTTTATTAGGAATCAAGTTTCCTGAAAGATTTAAACAGATTAGCACGTTGTTATGAATTATACAATTCCAAGGGAACAGGAAACATCGCCTTTTCCAAATAAACATCCATCTATAGTTGCTGAGATTGAACAGTACTTTGACAACTGTTTGGACCCTGTTTTAGATAGCCCCCCCAATGCAAAGTCCACGGATTGCCAGCCTATGTACATAACCTCGACTACCAAACACTAGCGCAATGAGCTTGCATTTGTACCCAAGGTTCTCAATGGTAGATAACAATGACTGATATTTTAGACACACACACACACACACACACACACACACACACACACACACACACACACACACTGTGATAATAACAACAATCATTTAGATGATAGATACATTTAATTCCATTAGCACTCATATATACTCTGGTATTTCTGGTATTTCAAGTTCCTTTGCATGTGTTGAGCAGTAATTATATATACTGTATATATTTGATTGGTTTCTTCCTGTTGTGACCTTAATTTCTGTCATTTCTTTGGCACTGTGTTTCAGTTGCAGCTTTATGTGGAGCCCTGTTCTTCCATGCTGTCAGCTGTTTAGTGCAGGTAAGTCCTTCTAACCTATAATCACGTAGTCTCGCATTGCCAGACCTTCCTCCACAGCGCTGCGGTGGAAGGTCTGGCTAGTCCACACAGCATTCTGGGATGCTGATTCCCCCGATCTTTTCGGCCGGATGTCCGTTACCTTCCGCCTTTCTTTGTGTTGTAATTCTAAACTCTGGTGGATTTCTGAGGACTATGGTTAACTGCTCCTCAGATCTCTGCAGGGTAAATCCAGACAGCTAGCTAGACTATCTGTCCAATCTGAGTTTTCTGTTGCATGACTAAAACAACTTTTGAAAGTACACAAGTATGTTCCACCAAAACAAGTTCCTTCCTGAGGCTACAGCGGCACCGCGGCTCCGTCCGGTGCTTAGCGCCGCCCAAAACGATTGTGATTGGTTTAAAGAAATGCCAATTAACCAGAGCCCGTTTTTCTCCCATCCCAGAATGCTGTGTGGACTCGCCAGACCCTCCTTCGCAGCGCTGTGGAGGAAGGTCTGGCAATGCGAGACTATTGTGAGACAAACACACCATCACAGTCAAAGTCCTCAATCCAGTCCAGCAATTAGACTGAGGTTTCCCAGCAGTACATGTCCCCTCTGAGATGAAGTACAGTGGTGTTCTTATTCTGTTCAGTGTCTATACATTTCAGATACAAATACCTCAAGTATTGCATTGTGATGCACTATAAGGAAATATTTATAAAAATGATCTAAAAGACAAACCTGTTTGCTGTTTTGCATGTACGATAACACCCAAATTCCCATATTCCCTGCGTTACTTGTAAGAGCTTCCAAGCCCTACAAAATATCTGCAAAAAAAGAATGATCTTGGTTTTATCCATGATGATTGATAATTCTATTTCAGAATCATAATAGCATAAGTCACAGTGTTTAAAAAACATCCCTAATGATATGGGAGGAATTGCAACAACAAAAATAAAGTATAATTGCATTACATGTTTTCAGAAAAGTGGCTACAAATGTCACTGTTCTCCACAGTAACAACAACAACTACAGGTATCACCCACTCCATAAACAAAGAAAGATGTACCTGTAACTGGTCTCAGTAGGTTTGCTGTCCACTACATCACTGGTTAAAATGTGTGCGTGCACCTGCGGAGCTCTTGTCTCTTTGTGTTTAGCGTCCCCCTGGTTCCGCCCTGTCATGGCTGTCCACTCCTTGTAACGCTGGAGGACCGGAGGCTGTTTGTTAGCTCGCTGTCAGCCGGAGTTCTTCAAGAGTTGGGGAACATTCAACGCTGTCGGTGAGTTTGTGACTCAGAGAAACCATCGAGTGTTGAGTGTACCCTTACACTTGAGCTCACACACACACAGTGCCATGGGTGCATGACCTGCCAGACAGAGGCGTAACTAATAACCTAATAACAATTAACAATGGCTGCATTTCATTGAGATGCTCCAGTTAAAGGCCTGCTATTGAAAACAATGGCACACCCGCTCTGCTTACTCACTCTTACGCTTGTCCTACTTAATGTGGTGAAAAAAAAAGCTTTTTAAAGCAAGCACTTTGATATTAAGAATGTATATGACATGAGCATAGGCGTAATTTACAGGGGGGATGTAAATTATACCCCACCCTCAATATTCAAAACTGGCCAGTGCAACCTACCCTAAAAACCTATTATGATTCTCTATCCATAAATAAAGACATTTGCAACATACATTGATGCAGAAAAGGCGCAAATTGTTGCAGAAAAATTCACCAGAATGCAGAAAATGAAGATTGATGAGCATTAGAGTCATCAAGTTCAAACTGATATTCAAGCAGTTACAATATAACCATAAATCAGAATTCCCATCATGAATACAATTTTCATGACATTTATGCACTACTTTTGTCGTTTTGGTGCAGCGCCATCATTATAGGCTTCGTCATCATTAGGAGATGCTTTATCTCATAACGTCTTAATAGCTCAATTCTGTAACAAAGTTAGCAGTTACACAAGCTAAGTTGAGCTTTGTCATTATAACGAGAAAACATTTTTATAACGAGAAAGCGTTCCCTACTGCGATGAGAGAATATTTCCCCTTGTTCGATGAGTTCAAAGTGTTAGCGCCATCCTGTTGCAGGAATGATTGTGGCAGCTGTCTCTCCGTACAACATGTACAGTATTGTTGTTGTTATTGTGCCATGTTATCAGAAATGAAAATTGTGCTTTTTATATATATATATATATATATATATATATATTTTGTTTTTTTTTTGTTTTTTTTTAGCATTCAACTCAAGACATTTCAACATTGCAACCCCTTATGGAAGCTATATTAGTGACAAATAACTGCTAAAATGACTTCAAGTTTTACCCATCACAACACAGATATTAGCTCACATTGTAAAATGTATCTTAAAATATAGGCAATCATCATCATTCAATCATCTATGATTCCTTCCCACATGAAATATAGACCTCCATAGGCGTAGATTTCGGGTGGGATGCAGGGGATATTTAAAAGACTTAAAAGACAACCCACTCCCCAAAAAAGGTAAAAATAACCGTTCAGGGGGCTCAAAACATGTACGGGAAACAAGAACTGTGTCTACTTGTGCTACATCGGGGGTTAAAGAACGCAACAGTAGCGTGAAAATTAAAGATGTCATGTCTTTTACGTAGATTTTTTGAGGAAACTTTGGACCTTCTGGCTTTAACCAGGTCTCATTCTCTAAAAGATTAGCTGTTGACATGTACATGATTCCTAAAAAAAAACATCCCGAACCATGTGATGATTTGAATATGCAAAAATTTTGAGAGTAATAATTTCCTTTACATAAATAAAGACATTTGCACCACAAATTATTGCATAAACATTCACCAAAATGCTGTAAAATAAAGTGTTTGACACTCCAAATTTTCTGGGGTTCCCGTGTGTGTCCCCGATGTGTCCCACCCAACGTTGAAACAAAACCTACGCCCTTGTAGACCTCCACCAGCGCAGGTTTCCGGTTCACATTCATCGCTGTCGGTGGGTTGGTGATAATGTCAACTCGCCGGCCGGTGAATGACAGCCGTGTCCATGCATGGCCACGTTTCCTGAAAGCGCTGCCCGGATCATCTGCATCAGCTGTTTGCATCTGCCCAGTTACTGGGTTGTCTAGGAAATAAAGTGTGTTTTTCTTTTAGTTAGGAAATGTATTGTCAAAGAGCTTGAGACATAAATAAAGACTTTGGAACATGTTGAAATTGTCATGTACTTTGTGTTATGTCGCAACTACTCTACGCCTTCCTGTACGGGAATTTTGTGCACCAAAAAGTGGTGGACCAATTTAAAATTGGTAATTTCAATATTGAACATGGTGGAAAAAAAACATAGATTTTCATAGAGTTTTGGGTATTGCTGCTTTAAAAAGAGAATCAGACCAGTGCTCAGACATGTGCTGAAAAATGTCAAAAATGGAGGCAGGAGAGAAAAACAAGAGTAAAAGCTGAGAGATAATAAGTGATACAAAGAGACAGTGGAGGAGGGAGAGAGTTTTGGTTTGCTGGAGCAAAAAAAAAAAAGAAAGAGATTGGAGATGACATAAGGTAACAGGACTCCTAGTTGCCTTCAGGCTCTGTAACAAGGTCACTGAGCTAGCTGCCTTTGCACACTGCATGCGCTTTGCATGCAGAGTGTAAATGGGGTACTTTCCATAAAATCATCTCTCAATGCAAATCAAACCAGCTATTAGGCTAACCGACATAAAACCATGCCAATCTCTAGGTATGGTGAAGGGTATGTGATGATGTGGGGCTATTTTAATTCCAAAGGCCAAGAGAACTTTATCAGGATGCATAGTACCCTGGATCCATGAAATAACTGGCCTTTAAAAATAAAAATCTGCCTGCCTCTATGGGAATTTAACATAGGGGTGTACTCACTTTTGTTGCCAGAGGTTTAGACATTAATGGCTGTGTGTTGAGTTATTTTGAGGGGACAGCACATTTACACTGTTATACAAGCTGCACACTTAATACTTTACATTATAGCAAAGTGTAAAGTGTAATTTCTTCAGTGTTGTCCCATTAAAATATATAATGAAATATTTACTAAAATGTGAGGGGTGTACTCACTTTTGTGAGATACTGTATATATATATATATATATATATATATATCTCCAACTATCTAGGGAGGTCTTGTGACATGCATGCCTCCCAGAAAGGCGACAAAAACGTTGAAACAATTGTCCAAGGGGGGAACCTCAGACAGATACACAGGCAGAGATAGAGAGAGAGAGAGATACACAATACCAAAGAATAGCTTTGGGGTCAGGTTTAAGCTTTAGTCACTTCCTGTAGGAGGCAGATGGTTGGGATTTTGACCTTTGCCCCCACCAGGACCTCACTAGCTTGCAAAGCCTGTTATCTGCAGGACATCTCTAGCCGCTGACATCATTTTGGACAGGAAAGAGACAGACAGAGGCCACTGTGGGGAGATCTGTGATGGTGATGGCGCTGGGGGAAAAGAGGGAAAGGAAGAAAGGTAGCCTCGGGATAAAATGGTATTACAGCATCTATATCAGTTGAAGTTTTTGGTACAGCATTCATTCATGTGCCAGAATGGACTGCAGGAATAGCGGGGATAAGGATGGAGAGGGTTTGTTAGACAGAAACAGCATGTTAAAGAACAGAATTGGTCCATAACATCCTGAGCAGGAACAAATCCAGATTCCTAAACACAGGTAGTAATGGTAATTAAACAACAGGAGTGAGGTAAGGAAATAAAAAGAAAGTTTATATAGCAACCCGATACCGATTCCGATACCTTATCTTACATATCGGCGATACCGATCCAATACCAGTGTGTCATATATTTTGTTATATTGCAACAGCTGTACACTACTAACCCTGTATGGATTCGATATGATTTCTATCTTTGTTGTTAAACTCTTTGTCTTTTATTATCTAGTTTGACGGTTAGTCTTAACGGAAAAATAACATAAAGAAACTTCTTTAACGTAGATTTTCTTCAGAGATAAATTACATGGTATCGGATCGGTGCATTAACTCCAGTACTTGCCGATACCGATAGCAGCAGGAATCAGAGTCTTCTCCGATACTGGCATCGGTATCCGAACATCTAGTAATTTCTTGTCAAAAGAGAAATCAGCTGATGATTTCCCGGCCAGTGAAACTAGGAGAAGCCATGGCACGCAGAGAAAAGATGTGTTTTCAGCCTTCAGAAATCTCAACAGAGCTTGCATCCCGAATATAGGCCTACAGTGAAAAGTTTATTCCAAAGAAGGCGAGCTTGTATAAGGAGTAAGGCTGTGTTCACGCTTGCTGTATTTTTTGACAAGAAAATGTTGACTAGAGCGCTTTTGTAGTGAAAATAAAAGCTGGTAGCGTTTTGTTTCAAAAAAGCAGCCGAGAGCGTCTCATGTTGCTATAACACTACTGCTACAGTATCCTAGAGTGATATGTGGAGCAGTGCTAACGTTACATAAAATGAGTTCCCTGTACAGGGAGCAACCGGTCATTTTTTCTTGTTGTTATAAAAACAACCTTATAGCCTTGGTAGTTTTTTCCCTAACTAACTCTACTGTAATTTCAGCTCCTCTGGTTTGTTTGGCTCCATTTCGTTCGTCTTCTCCGTGTCAGTGTAGCTCGTAATCGCTAGGCATGTAGCGCACGGTTTTCTGACATGTCACAATACTGTTCATGGGAAATGTACCACAAGCAGTGCTGTCAGATAAAGATTACGTTTCCAAGGCACAGACACACAAAACCGGCCAAATTACTTGGCAGAAAACAGACCAATCTGGAAACACTGACTTGTCGCATCGTTTCTGCAGCCGGACACTTCAAACAGACGCTTTGCTTCATTCATCACCGGACAAATTGGCTAGCAACTTTAAAATGTTACCCTCCAAAGTTCATTTTTACCAGCAGTTGGCGGGTTGGCGGGTGTCAATTTAAAGCCCTGCCCTCATGTAGAGTTTTACTGCACCCACTTACTAAATACTAAATAGTACTAAATAGCAACTGAGTTTAAAAAGTGAACAAAATGTAGCACATCTCAAGTTCCGAGACTTCAGACTGTTTTTTTGCTCTGAAGGTTTTGTGCCGAAACGTGTCAGTGTTAATTTATTTTCAAAAATCAACAGCACTGCTGTTTACAAGAAGGGGATGAGCAGACTCTATTTTCTGAGGAAGCTGAGATCTTTCAACGTGCGCAGCAGAATGTTGGAGATGCTCTTCCAGTCTGTTGTGGCCAGCACTCTGTTCTCCTCCGCCATCTGCTGGGGCAGCAGCATCGGAGCCAGCGACACAAACAGACTGAACAAACTGATCAGGAAGGCTGGCTCCGTTATTGGCTGGAAACAGGAGACGTTTGAAGCTGTGGTGGAGAAGAGGTCACTGAACAAACTGTTATCTATCGTGAATAACCCCGACCACCCCCCCCCCCACACACACACACACACACTGGTCCAACAGAGGAGCAGCTTCTCTAAGAGGCTCCGACAGCTTCGATGTCGCACGGACCACTACAAGAAATCATTCCTACCACAGGCAATTAAACTTTTTAACACTTCATCACTGAGTGTTAGATAATCACAACTGCACTGAATGCACCTTGCACAACAGGTTTATCTACAGCTTTATCAATACTAGTTAAACAGTTGTACATTTTTATTCCCAACTTGTATATATTTTAAATTATTTGTTCTTATATTCTATCTTATTGTATCCTATTATTTCATGTATATTCTGTATGTGTGCTGTGTGTCTGATATTTTACTGCTGCAACACTGGAATTTCCCATTTTTTTTGGGATCACTAAAAATCGATCTATCTATCTATTTTGATGTGAGCCTAAATAAATAAATGAAATGATAGTATTTTGTCCTCCTTAACTTGATAACTTGAGATGTTCCTTTTCTCCACTTTTTGGAACATGCCTATTGGGTTTTGGGTTTAACACTTTACAGAGAATCTCCATTGTTGAAGCAACCTCCTTCTTCAACTCAGCTGAGTATAACTTTGATATTGCTCTAATTAAAATTGTGGTTTAAAAAAATGGTTATTTCAGACCGAATGTGCTTGAAATGAATTAAAAAAAAAATCCATACCGTACATACGGTTTGTCATCACAAAGGAAATGTTACTATTCTTCAATCCTTTGTGGTGCAAAACTGTAAGGTTTAGCGGGAGTAGGTTAGTTTTAACTTTGGCGCAGCCAGGCTAACGGTTTCCCACTTCTTACAGTAATCAATGCTAAGCTAGCGTAATGGGGTTTGCATGTGTGCAGAACTTTAGGTCACTGTCTGCTCTTGGACACCTCGCTACTATCCAATTAGCTCCCCCCACAGACCAAACCCCCCTCATTAGCTGAGTTATTTAAGGCACCTGTACCACCATGGCTGATGGTGGTGAAATATCTGAGAGAGCAAGACAAAAGGGACTGCAGTATGCATTCGAGGGATATATCCACGACATAATATGCAACCGATTAGGGAATAATTTGAAGCTAAAGCCAATAGATCATGCCATAATGTGAGCCGCCTCATATGCTGACCATTCAAATGGGAAACACATAAATTGAGGAACAGCTATGTTCATGCATAGCAGGGTAAGTGAAATTAGAAAAGAATCTAATAATTATAAATCAAACCGCTTATCCATAAATCTTGTGGAATAAACACAACACTTTGCAATGATAACACTCTCCTGCTTATATTTTTAGCGATTAACAAAATGCTGAAATATATTTTAAAGTATGTCAGTGAGCCTCCGTCTTGCCTTTAATCATCTTATTTTATGTTCAAATATATGCATTATGAACAAAGAACCGTCATTATTTCCAGGCAATGCTGTGCTGAGTTAGCTAGCTAGCTAACATTAGCGTGTTCTTGCCTTTTTGTTAATCCTGTCGACATTTAGTTGTGAATGGGGCCTCCCACACTGCTTGATCCACGCCCGGCATTTCTCCCCTTTGGTTTTAGGTTTCGGGAAGGGAAAAAATTCCACCACCCCGTCCAAACTTTTAGGATACCGGGTATCAGATTTGCACAATCCATTCACAACGCTTCGGCACGTTTCCCTTGCTCGAAAGCTTGACAGACCTCCCGCGTCTAGTTACGGTTACTAAGGGACCGTTCGGTATTTATGGAATGGACCACCGGAGGAAAATAGGGGAGGGTCATGTCTTTTTATTCTTTGTTGAGGGGAATGTCACCTACCATTTTTTAGTCTGGGGGGGGTCACACAACTTTTGTATTTATGAAAACAGCAAAATTTCAAAGTGGCTTGTTTGGTGCATATTTTTCGTGTAGCTCTTAGTCTCGGCCCTCCTTCGCTACCAGATGGGTCTGACCCACAAGTTTGCTGGGTGGCTGAAACGGGTAATTGCATTATTTAAAAAATGAGTGGAATAATTACATCTGGCATGACCAGATCTTTTATAAATATCTAATAATAACACAAAACAACTAAATGGTGGTAGGTAATACATCAGATTTCATATACTGCTTTAGTAAAAAAAATATTACCTGGCTGATGATGGGAGCAGCAGGACGCAAAAAAAGAAAATTACTGTTGCATTAGTCTGGACATCTTGCCGTGCCAACCAAAGTCAAAAATTATTTCTTTCTTTTTGGAACCACGCCTCTGTCTTGCTTCAGTTAACGAACCTGTGTAGCCTTTGTATAACTGGGTATTAGTTAAGGTAGAATTAAAGCATATCTTGGGGTGAAAGTCTCCAGGTGGTGTTGGATAGTTAGATTCTGGTGGTGGTTACTCCTGTGGAGCCACTGCACCTTGCCACACTAGGCTAACACACCCTAACTCCTTAAACCTGACTGATCCTTACTCACCTCACACTTGGAAAGATGGCAGATAAGCATAATTCCCAAAATGTGGGAATCATTCCTTCAAAGCATGTACTTATAGAATTCGAAACTTTCCCTCTTGGTCCTGATTGGGTGGTGATGGCGGATATGACACATGCCTTTGGCTAGAGATCTAGGTTCAATTCCCACTGTGATACATCCACCAATGTTTCCCTGAGCAAGACACTTGACCCATAGTTGCTCCAGAGGCGTGTGGCCTCTGACGTATGTAGTAATTGTAACTTGTCACTTTGGATAAAAGCGTCAGCTAAATGACATGTAATGTAATGCTCAGTTGGAGAAGGGAAAAACAAACCGTGGCACTATGCAAGCTGCTTGGGATTTTGTTTACAGGACAAATATAGGATATTAATAACTATGCTTTGTGTTCATTCCTTATTTGTGAAACATTTAGCTGTTTTTTGGTTTGTATGTGTGTTTTAGAGCAGTCAGTGGGTTTCTATTAGCCAACTTTCTAATCAGTGTGATGGTTTCTTAGCATTACATGTATTAAATTCAATCCAGAACAATCTTAACACACATTTATTAGATTAAAATCATAATTCAAAACGTGTAATTGCTATTCTGCTATTTCAAATAGAATGGGACTGTATCGGTCAGGGTTTCTGGCAATGGGAATTATGCAGGAGAAACTCTTTACTGATACAAGCCAAAACATGGGGAACATAGACCTCTAGTGTTTAATTTACATTACTACATTCACACCATCAGAATCAGAATGTTTTATTGATCCCCTCAGGGAAATTATTTAGTTGCCGTTGTTCAGTCAAATTCAAGGTAAAATAAGAGTAGGAAGTGTATAAAGTAACATAGCTACAGTAATAAATAAATAAAAACGTTAAGTAGAAGTAAGTGAGATTAGGTTACAACAGGTTTCTATTGTAGTGCAGTGTCAACATAAATACAGTACGAACATAAACAAGTACAGTGTGGATATAAGTTGCAGCAGTGAATAACACATTGCACCAAGTAATTATTGTACATAATTGTCCAAGAATATTGAGATGTGTGGAGATACGTAATGTGATACCAGTTTTGACACTTAGGCGTGTAACACTCAAAGGGAGGAGTTATAAAGTTGGATGGCCACAGGCAGGAACCACCTCCTGTGGCGCTCACTGGTGCATCGTGGGCCCCTCAGACTGAGCAGTGTGGAGTGGGTGGGAGGAGTTGTCCAGGATGGAGTGTATTTTGGACAGCATCCTCCTCTCTGACACTGTTTTTAAGGAGTCCAGCTCCACGCCAACAACAACACCGGCCTTGTGTTTGTTGAGTCTGTTGGTGTCTGCCACTCTTATGGCGTTTTTCCATTACATGGTACCTGCTTGACTCGCCTCGACTCTACTCGCCTTTTTTGGTTTTCCATTTTGAAAAAAAGTCCCTGGTACCTGCTAACAGGTACTTTCTTTAGTATCACCTCCGCCGAGGTTCGAAGCGAGCTGAGGCGATACCAAAAGGTGACGTGAAAACCTGCAGACTACTGATTGGTCGGAGAGAATCGTCACTAATCACTGCATCATCATTGCTAGCGACAGACGGGGGCCATTTTGAAATAGTTTAGCCAGCTGTGTTTTTTTTTTTTGCTGCCTCCAGCTTTTTTTTAAACTAAATGTGTCTTCTGGCTGTGGCAACAGCCACATGCTGAGAGTCAAAAACAACACACCTTTGATGTTCTGTGTGTGTGTGGCGTTAGGTCACGGCAGTTTCCTGCGGCTTCACTATGACGACCAGCCACGCTCGCCTCATGCATGAGGCGGTACTAAATCTGCAATGGAAAATGGAGGACGGGGCACCGCGGCCAAGTAGAGCTGGTACCAGCAGTGGGTAACTGGCATTTGATTCTTAGCCACCACAGACTCTGGCCATTTCTGTAAAGTACTCCAGAGTTTTTCTCATGAAGTGGCGTATGTATGACACGCCAATTCGTATGCCATTTTGGGCGTGTTATCAAGACGCATACTCGCCTTTTAGCGTGTTTATCAATGCCGTTTGGCCTCCATTATCTAACATTACCTTGCGATTGCGTGTGAATTTACGCTGTAGCAAGTAGTATGAAAGGGCGAAAATCCGCGTAGGGAGGTTGGTCGGGGTGGTGGATGGGTAAAACACAGGACTTTCACCCAGGAGACCGGGGATCGTGTCCTGCGTGTCACGTTTCCTAAACTGAACCGTTGCTTTGTTCTTTTCCTAAACCCAACCCCATTCTTCTTTTCCTAAACCCAACCCGCGTGTCACGTTTCCTAAACCCAACCGTTCGCCATGATGCTAATTCCTCGAGCCGTCTTTCCTGCTCTGTCTCTGTGTCGCTCTCTTACACCGTTGCCCCTGACAACCGATAGCCTAGGATCCCAAAACGGTGGGTGTGCTCAGACACCTCCCAAATTGTCACGTGACCGCAAGCTACCATGACGTATGTCCTCATTGTCAATACGGCGTAGACATACACGCAGCTAGCTCAAAGTGCAACATGCTGTATACGGTAGACATACACGCGGCGTAGACATACACGCGGATAGCTCAAAATGCGTACAGATAACATGCCAGTTGGCTTTAGAAAGTGCGGTGTATGTTTACGCGAAGTCATGATGTCACTTTGCAATATGTACTGCTTGTGTGATTTGTTTCAGGTTTTACCCCGGCCCAATGTGCACGCCTGCCTACATTTGAGTGACTGATGCCTGAGCAGCTCCTCTTGAGACCCAGCTCACTGACTTATGTCCACTGTAGTGGACATTGGAGTTGCATCCCTCTCCTTGAAATCTTTTGTGAGAGTCTCTTAATTCCTGCTGTACTGTACAGAGGACATCCTGGGCTTTTCAGTGATATGTCATTTGATTGGCTGGGAGGCTGGGAACCGCCTCTATCTTTCAATCCAAAATGGACGGCATTGGAACAAGCACATTTTATGGAAAGATGAGAGGTGAGTCAAATATTGTTTGGTTTTGTTTCTATGATAATCATATATTTTCTTGTTCATTAAGGTGTTAGGAATCATATATTTAGTTCTGATAGCAACTGGCAGTAGTATTATACTGCATTAACATGGCGGAGGTGGGTGTGGCCGGAAGTGGGCGTGGTCTGAAACCGGAAGCGGAAACCACAATTTTCGTTGGCAAAAACAAAATTCCCCGCCCTCCCTACTATGATGTAATCCACAGGGTGTTGGGGTTAAACCAGTCTAGTGGGGTGGTATCTTGATTTGAATGGTATTAAAAAAACTAGTTAAACTAGGTGTTTTCAAGACAGTGGGTGGGTCACCCCTCAGACAAAAGCTTGGGAGAATGTCCCCCGCCTATCTAAATTATGTTATGCGGGGCCACAGACATGTAATACTTGCTCCAATATAGTCTGATAATAGTTTGATGTAACTTTAGACCAAATACACAGTATTATCAGGGTTCAGGCTGTATCGGACCCTCCCGGTGATCATGCTGCTCTGGGGGACTGGCTGCGCAGCGAGAAGCCGCTGCTGACAGCATCAGAATTAATTAATTAATCAGAATGCAGGAATGGAAGTCTTTTACCCTCAATTTCCAAAAGGCCAATTCTGAGAAAGGCCCAACCCTGAAGTATAATCACAGACAGCCATGAAAACATATTTAAATTGCAGAGTTAGAGAGTTAAAAGCAGATGAGAAGATAGAGAACCAGGCAGACAATATGTACAGTGTCAACGGAGAGACACACGGACAATCGAACAGACAGTGACAACAAAGAACAACATACTGTAGAGAATGACAGCAACAGCATACAAACGGCATAAACAGGCAGTATGTGTAAATTTGTTATAAACGTGTTCTCTTTAAAAAGTAGTAAGCATTGTTTGCCAGTTACTTACATTAAATGTTTAAAAATCTGTTACATAAGGTACTGCCTATATTAGTTCCCCATCTGTACACAAATGTAATTAGTGAATGCACATGTCTGTGGGTGGGGCTGCATGGGCGTGGTAATGTGGGCTGGCCCTGGCTACAGTGCCAGGGCTGAATTTTTGTCCCAGTTTTTCACAGTTTTGCCTTTTGCTTGACATTTAGTTTTGGCAAAAGCAAGGCAAGGCAGCTTTATTTGTAGAGCTCAGTTCAGCAACAATTCAAGTGGACAACATGGAGCAGAAGACAGCCGCTTCTAAGGTGAGAGATGCATGGTAAAGGTTTTATATCAGGTATGAGAACAAGGCACGGCAACTAGTTGTGGTATTCTCTGGTAATCACTTTGCCTCATGATTTGAGAGCGGGCTGCTTCAAAAAAGCAGCTAAAGACGTATCTTTTTAGCCAGGCATTCGATCAGCCATGTTGATTGTATTATATCAATTTTGATGTTTCTTGCCTTTATGGTTTATTAGTTGTTGAGATTTTTATTGGGTATTGATGGATTTTAATGTATTAAAGGCCCTGAACGCCCACACACACGTGTTGTCAGTTAATCTGGCTGATTGGCTGACTGATTGCTTCAGTGGCGTTTTTTGGCACGGGCGAACCGGGCATGGGGTACTTTCCATAAGATCATCTCTCAATGCAAATCAAACCAGCTATTAGGCTAACTGAAATAAAACCATGCCAATCTCTAGGTATGGTGAAGGGTATGTGATGATGTGGGGCTATTTTAATTCCAAAGGCCAAGGGAACTTTATCAGGATGCATAGTATCCTGGATCCATGAAATAACTGGCCTTTAAAAATCAAAATCTGCCTGCCTCTATGGGAATTTAACATAGGGGTATGTATAATTATGGCCCCTGTATTTTAAGGAAGAACATTTATTTATTTACAATACATTATTCATTCCCAAAACAAATTGGTGTCCTTTAAAAGGTCGGATTTTTCCTAATTTTTTTAATTAAGGCATTAAGATCAATTTCCAAAAAATGATTTTTTTTATTCCTTTTTTTTTAGTCAACTTTAGCATGGGTATGAATACTTATGAGCAGCACTGTGTGTATATATATATATAGCTTGTTTTATGATTCATAAGGGATTATACCGTTTTATTGTATTAATAAGTGGCACTTTTTGAAGTATTTAATGTGTCAACTCTCACGAATTCTTGCTTACTCATTACATGGCGTTAGTAGTTTTAAGGAGTAGGAGTTGCTATACATATTCGGGGGAGCGCAAGGACGGGTGGTATTTGTGATCTTATGTGGTGGGCCGGTCTGGGCCAAAATGCCAGGGCCGATTTTTGGTCCCAGACAGTCCGTCCCTGTCGATGACATCATTGATGATTTTGCGTCAAGGAAGGCCAGAGAGGTCAGGTTTTAGTTTTAGTTTGTGTTTTCTGTTCTTAGTGCTATAGTGTAATAATTAGATTTTCTTTAGTGTGTCTTCACATTTGTGTGATGAAGGATTTGTGCTATTTAGAATATTTCTATATTTTATTTGTATATTATTCCTAATATTTTATATTATTGTTGCTCTCTGCTCTTGTTAAATTTTTTATGATTGTATATATTTTTGGCACATTTATGTATATAGTGTATATTTATTTTAAGTTCTCATAACCTATACTGTCGTATTTTGTGCAGAATTGTGTTCATTGTCTTTAGGCAATGTTGGAGGTGGAGATTGTGCACCTTAAAAAGTGTGTTTCCTGTTGTAATTGCAATAGTTCATTTTTTTTTTTGGAGGGAGGGGGGGGGGCGCTCGAAGGGGGTCTCGCCCAGGGCGTCATTCAATGTAGAACCGCCACTGGTTTGGTTAGACTGAGTGATTGACATCTTCCTGAGTCTCTTTGTTGCACCTGTTAGGACAGGACAGATGACAGCTTTATCATTATTGTTGGTAGAAAAGATTTGTGACCTAATAAATTCCTATCAAAGCTCTGGCCCACCTTCAACCAAGTCTATCTAATCAGCCAGGACAAGTGAAATCACCATTGTGGGTGTGCAGAGGCTTTAATTCAATTGGCCTGTGAAGGTGTCTGTTTGGGACTCTGTCTGTGATTGGTGCTATATAACTAAACTTAAATGTTAAAAAGGTGCATTTCCATGTGAATTCACTGATTTCAAAATTGAAACACAACATAAGGCATTACATGATATTATTTTGCAGCAGCACACTGTCACATTAAAGCATGTTTTCATCAATATGAAGAGTAACAGAGTAACACATTTCGATGTTTGAAGAAGACTCAACTCTGGGATGAAATAAATGTATGATTTTTTTTTCTTGGTTTCTTCAAGAGATGCATAAATATTTCAATATATTTGTGTATCACTGTTGGGTATGTTACTCTCTTTAATCCTCTGTACTTTGTGGCCTGTGGATTGTATTTGTTATTGTGCTAAACTGTGTAATTGTCTTGATTTTCCCATGTGGAAACACTTGTAAATAATGTGTAATATTATTTACTAGTATCATTACCTATTCAGTCTAATTGAGTTAGCTGTCTTTGATCATCCCCAGAAAGCCATCCGTCAGTCCCAGTCTCTGTGTGCTGGGGAACAGGAGTATGTTCACAAGAGGAAACGAGTAGTACTGGAGTCCCTCAGCAGCCTGGGAATCAACTGTACTACAGTAAGAAAAAAATACCTCTCACACTTCAGGAAAGACAATTTATTTTTCTCTTTTCTTTCCTCAAAGAAAAAACATATTTTTGTTAAGGAATGTATCATGTTTGCACAAATGTCCTCTGCACATATACATGATGTGATGGCCTGTCTTTACAAAACACCAATGTCTGTTTAATGTCCTTCTATTAGCACCGTAGACACTCATGAGAACAGAGTAGACTCCAGTACATCCTCAAGTCATGTGAATTGGCTTTGTGATGGGAAATATTCTGTGTACTGCTGAAACTGTATTGTTCTTACATATACTGTGGTATATTATCTAAAAGGAACTCATAAGCATGTCTGGATTAAGGACCAAAGGCAAAACAATGTAGTTAAACCTCTATTCTATTATTGCTCTAGTACTTTGCCTAATACACCTTCAAACCATAAACTGTAAATAGGCCTAATACTGGACAGTGCTTCCGGGTCCAACCCGTTCTCACTCCCAACTCGTACAATACTGACGCTTGGGCAGTGGCTCTCAGCGTCAGATACGACGCAATAAGCAACCCTCAGCGTGTGTATGGAACGCACCGGGCAGAGCAGCAGCTCCGCGGCACGTGAAGATGACGCAATATTAAGAGCAACAACGGTAGCAATTAATTTGAAATCCCAAAATTCCGCGTAGGGAGGCTGGGTCAAACAACACAGGACTTTCACCCAAGAGACCGGAGTTTGTGTCCCGCGTGTCACTGTAACGTTCATTTTATAACTCCACCCCCCATCTTTTCCTAAACCATCAAAAGTGATGCCAATAGTCCCGACCAAGTAGGTTTAGATAAAGCGCGTTTAGATATAAAGGAGACTTTTAACGTCAATAACCACGCCAAAGGCACCTGACCAAGTGTCCGTATTTTACGCGACGGGAGTGAGAATGTGTTGCCGGGTCTGAAAAGTGAAGCCAATGCGGAAGTGCTATAAACCTGTATTCTATCTCAATTCAACTCCACTGGTCCACTGGTTGCAAAAAGAAGTCTGTTACTGAAGAAGTCTATGAGAAAGTGACCCTACCTCTCACTTGATTTATTACCTTAGTAAACATTTTCATAATGGGTTTATGGTCTCAATAGATAGTTTTAAGTCGACTTTAATACACCATGGTTTTTATTTAGTAAATTAGGGTCCAATTTATTTTTAAAATAAACAATAAAGCAGGGGATGTCTTTAAATGTCTTGTTCAAAGTTCGGTAGCTCCTTTTTTAGGCATTTCCACCTTTTTAACCCTTGTGTTGTATTCCTGTCGACGTTGCACTTTTTGTCCTCCCGGGTTAAAATGTACCCATTTTATAAAGTATAAATTATCACCCAATTCTGTGGTACATCTTTTAAGTCAGCTTCATCCCAACTTTTAACACTTATTTTTGGAATTCATGGTCAATAACCCTCATTTATAGCAAATCATACCTAATTTCTGCATTAGAAAAGCAGAAATTATGACTTATTTTTGACCAATATTTAAGACAAGAGAAACGTATATTGATGGATTATCACAGACTTGTATATGTCAAAGTTTTGTCAGGATACTGTTTTGAAACCATTTTATTAGTTTTTATGTCATTTTTGGGCAATGTGGTTGAACAAAACCCAAAATGGGTCCAATTTGACCCAAGGACAACTTGAAGGTTAATCTTTAGGACAGCTTAGAAATGAAAGGGTGGGGGACTGCCCATTTCTCCGACGCTCCATTGTTCCGACCTCTCAATAACCCGAAAAATATACAGCCCACTAGTCCGACGTCCCACTGATGGCGAAATTAGGAATCCCACTATGGCCACGCCAAGACCCGCCCTACGAAGCAGCTTGATTGGTTGGGGTTATGCATTTGACCTCGAATGGTTAAGGTTAGGATAGCCGATTGTACCAATGGGGTTACGTTACCTTGTGTAAGCATGGATGCCTGGCTAATAAATGCTATTGACGGGCGGGTCTTGGCGTGGCCATAGTGGGATTCGTAAAATCACTGATGGACGTTGGACTAGTGGGCTGTAGGACCAAAGGGAATTTTTCGGGTTATTGAGAGGTCGGAATAATGGAGTGTCAGAGAAATGACATGGCACCAAAGACATGCAGGAAATTGCTGCAGGTCGGATTCGAACTCTGGGCCTCTGTGTTGAGGAATAAACTTCTACATATAGCCGTGCATTTTTTAAACTCCTAATAACCTCATTAATAACTCTTACATAACTCTTACAATGAAGTAAGTAAAATAATAATAATAATAATAATAAGACAATCTCTTATAGCTGACTTAGCACATTAACCCTCTCTCCATCATGTTTCCAAAAGGATTCGGTTCCCCACATCGCTCTGTTGGCATCAGGTGGGGGTCAGAGGGCAGCTGTGGGTCTGGTCGGTTCCCTCTATCAGATGGAAAAGGAACATCTGTTGGACACTCTGCTCTACCTGGGATCAGTATCTGGGTCAACATGGTAACAATAATCACACTTAAAGTGCCCATATTATGAAAAAATCACTTTTTCTGGGATTTGGGGTGCTATTTTGTGTCTCTGGTGCTTCCACACGCATACAAACTTGAAAAAAAAAAAACATCCATGCTGTTTTGAGTGAGATACGGTTTCTGAATGTGTCCTGCCTTCAGTCTCTGGGTGAGCTGTTCAAAATCGGCAAGGCTTTTTACGTCACTAGCCGAAACGAGGTGGCTAACCGTAACATGCAAGCTCATGCTAGTTCACCATAATCTACAAAAGAACTACTTCCATGTCCCTATTCTGCAGGTATTCCATGCAAAGTTGGAAGTGTGCCCTCGTTTAGAAGAAGTCTCCCGGCTAATCCTGCCTTGTACTACTGAAGTTGTAGAAACAAACAGCTTCTTCTTCTTCTTCTTCTTCTTTGGGATTTTACGGCAGCCGGCATCCAAAAAGTTGCATTGCTGCCATCTATGGAACAAGCACCGCAGTGCATTATATCCTGTTATACAGTCCAGTGTCTATTAAAAATTTAAACAAACAACGTTTTCCCCTCCCACTTGATCCTACTTCTAAAATACTCTTCAGAGATACTTCTTCCAAACCAATTTCTCGCAATTCTCTGAGTAGATCTAGTCTTTGTCGGTCATAATTTCGACAAGAAATCAAAACATGATGCACTGTCTCAGGTTCCTGACATGAACACAAACCACTCTGATGTTTACCTAAAATAAATAAAGTGCTGTTCAGGAATGTGTGACCAATCCTCATTCTAGAAATAATAACCTCTTCCTTACGTCTACCTTCCCCTCTTTTACAAACATTAACTGAGTCAGTTACTTTCCTAGAAATTGAGAATAGATGCCTTCCTTTGTTTTCTTGCTCCCAGAGCTGTTGCCATTTTAAAATTGTTCCCTGCCACACAATGCTTTTACCCTCCGCCTTAGATAGATTAATGTTGACATCTATGATTTCCTTTTCAGCAGCTTCCTTGGCCAACTTATCAACCCTTTCATTTGATGCAATACCAACATGAGCTGGGACCCAAATGAATGATATTTCTACCCCTCTAATTTTCACATCTCGAATTGCCAGAAGAATATCATACACAAGGTCTTGTCGACTCTTTGATGACCCTTTCCCAATACTATTGATAGCTGACAGAGTCACTACATATCAATACTTTCTGGTTCTGAATCTGCTTAGTCCATTGTACTGCCATCAGGATTGCATATAACTCCACTGTGAACACACTTAGGAAATTTGAGGTTCTCTTACTCGCTTGGGCATTCCACCTCTGAACAACAAAAGCTGCTCCTGTAGCACCTGTTTCTTGATCCTTTGAACCATCAGTAAACATTAATAAGTGTTCCTGATACCTTTCTATTATATGACACTGGAATTCACGCACTAAATCTGATTCAGGATTTTCTAACTTAATCCCAAGTATGTCTAAATCAGTCTTTGGGACCTCCAATTGCCATAAAGGAACTGATGGCCACAGTACTCCAGGACAAAAGTCCTTATCATGAATAGACATTTCCTGTGCCACTGTCTCCCCTGTCCATCCAAAACTTGAAATTCTTGCCACCTCTCTCTCCCAACTTCTCTGAATTGTTACTTTAACTGGGTGATCACACCTTTGACCCATCAAGTTGACCCAATAGTTAGCCTGAAGTTGCTTTCTCTGCAACCAGAGTGGCATTTCTCCTGTTTCTACCTGCAAAGAACACACTGGAGAAGATCGCACAGCTCCTGTACATATTCTCAGTGCCTTAGCTTGGACTATATCTAATCCAGCTAAAACTGACTTGGCTGCAGATCCATAAACCAAACACCCATATTCAATTCTTGCTCTAATTAAATATACGAAACAAACAGCTAGCTAGATGATGTAATCTTACATGCGCATGTGCGACTGCCAACAAAGATGTTACAGCAGTGAGAGGTCTCACTCTGTAGCTAAAACAGAGACCTGAACACAGGGTGAAAAGAGGAGCTGCAGCAATGTGCAGTACAACAAAAATCTGGTGTTTTTTGAAAATTAAACCATGTATACCTATTCTAGTACAACCTCAAAATACAATTATGAACCTGAAAATGAGCATAATATGGCCACTTCAACACAGATAGAAATGAGTACCTAAACTTAACTGTTATCGCTGCATGACGCTCACTTTTTCTGGCTAAACTCCACTACCACAGCCCCTGAAAGGAGCGCCTTCTGGCAGTGCCTGTAGGCGGCTCACAGTCACCTATTGGCGGCTAAACAACTGCCGCTGGTAGCCGGCGTCCCAGAGCTCTGTAGCGGCTAAGGAAGGAGCGAACGCAGGGAATGAACAGGGAGAGAAGGCGACGAACCGACAAGAAAGCACAGAGACTAAATACATTACATTTACATTACCTGTCATGACGCTTTTATCCAAAGCGACTTCCAATTACAGATAAGTGCTTTCAAGGTTTTCAAGGTGCAAGGGGGGGAGTGGGGGGGGGGTACATTTAGTGTGTAGTGCTATTTGTTTGATTACCGGAGCGTCTAGGCTGCCAAAAGGATAACATTATAATGCTGAATTGTTTTTTATGCTGACTTTTGTGTTTTTCTTTTTACATAAATAAACCACCATACATTTGTGCATAAAAATTCACATTCAATGAGAAGCCCCATGCCATGTCGAAATGAAACCTACACCCTTGGTTGGTTTATAATTTAATTTATTCAGATAACTGCATTTTAAAATTTTGTGTAAAAGATTGGTTGATCTGGAATGGTTATTTAGATTTTAAAGGCCACTGAAGCATTCACAACGTGGCGTTTTTTTCTTTGTGTCTTTGTGTGAGTTGATAATTTATAATATTATACATTTTAGAAATCCCTGAGTATTTAACATCTGCATGAGTGTATGGGTATTGAAATAAATACATATGAGTAAGTAAAAGATGTGCCATTGTATGCAACTTTTTTGTTGATAAAAATGATGTGCCCTTTTTCGCTTGAGCACTGGCCCCCAAAAATGTCTGTGTAGTGTGAAAAAAAAAAAAGGTTGCTTCTCCCTGTTTAAGCCCCAGGTTTTAAATTAAACTGATAAAATGTAAAAGTGTATTATTACGTTAACATTTGGCTGAGACAGCTGTATCGTTTCCGTACGTACAGAAAAAATGCTTAATTGTTCTCTATGTTCTACATCTTCTTGACCTATGTGTACCTTTGTGTCCCCTGTGATAGGTCCATGTCCTCCATCTACAGCGACCCACAGTGGAGCGACAACCTGGACACAGCAGTGTCCAGGCTGTCAGGCCCTGGGGTTCCGCTGGAGGAAGCTCTGGCCTGGTTGGGTGAGAGGGCAAAGGAGGAGCACTTCTCTCTCAGCGATGTGTGGGGGGTTTTGACCTCTGCTGGGATCATGAAACAGGTGCCAGGGCGATGACCCATACACTATTTCTCTTATGTCCCATTTGAAACGCAGCACACTCTATTATGAAGATTGTATGTGTAGTCCTTCACAGAAACATCTTATGTTTTATTAGATGGACCTACGGCATCTTTCAGATGAGACCAGCAGAAAAGCCACCAACCCTTACCCCATCTACAACGCCATAGAGAAGTACTGCTACTCACACGGGCCCATACAAGGTACACATGCACATGGTGCGATTTGGGAAAAAAGCAGAGGGGGGGAGGGTTTGATCATGAACAACAAAACATGCAAGAATGAAATTCTCCTTGCAAAACAATGGATATAGTGCCACTCGGCCAGGCATGCCAAACACTAAGTATGCACTTCAATAATCAATGGAAAATACAGTGCTTTCAAGCCGGAGAGCGCAGTTCATTTCGCGGTGGAAACAAAATACTTTTTGTGAATGTCTTAATCGAAACCACAATCTTTTTTCTAAACTTAACCATGCCTAATTTCCGCATGACGCACAATTTTTCTGGCTAAACTCAACTACATGGACCCTGAAAGGACTGTCATCTGGCGGTGCCTGTAGCCGGCTCACAGTCACCTATTGGCGGCTTAACAACTGCCGCTGGTAGCCGGGTTGTTTGCATTTCTTTAAACCAATCACAATCGTGGGCGGCGCTTAGCTCTGGACGCAGCGACGGTGGCTCTGCAAAATAATCTCGGGAAGGAACTTGTTTTAATGGAACATTTGCACCCTGCAAAAGAAAAGGCCACATACAATATTAAGGTGAGCTATTTAAATTTGTATGTGTATCGTCCATAGCAATCCCACCAATGGGTCCCAAAACATCCCAGTTAGAGAGTAAATGCTGTAAACGTACAGCATTCTTTGTAAATCTTTACAATCATTCACACCACATCTTTACAATCATTCGCATTTTCAGTTTCTAAGTTTCATTGTTTCTCAAAGCGAACAAAGTTTGAGAATGACAACACATAGAGAGCGGAAGGTGATGGAAATGTCCGGCAGTTATCTGGGAAATGTACTTCGTTGATCCAGACCAACACCTTAGTGACTTGCAAGTAAACCAACTTTCTCTCTTTCAGGGAAATGGTTCGAGGTGACCCCGCACGAGGCTGGTTTCACAGAGTTGGGTCTCTTTATCAAAACTTCTCTCCTGGGCAGCAAATTTCAGAACGGAAAGCTGCTGGTGAAGAAGCCAGAGATGGACATGGTCAAACTACAAGGTGTGTGTTCACAGAGTAGAATGGACTTACAGTAACTAAACACTAAACAAATTAATATCTGGCTTTTATTTTTAAGTTATTTAAGTATTTATGAGGTCTTGTTCAAAAGAGAACCATGATCATTATATATGCATTCTTACTCTTTGAAACCAAATTTCAAGAGGCTTTAACAGACTGGATCAGCAAGTAAACACTAATGCTTTGGTTATAAAAACCATAGGCATTAGGATTTGGTGTCTTGATTGATTGATTCCAACATTAATGAAATAATGTGTGCTGCACTAAAAATAACAGCATTTAATAACCAATAAATACTCAAAAACAGGTTTTCAAAGAAAGAGAGAGCAAGTACAATCTTAAAGCTGCAACAGTATATAGAAACTAATTAATATTAAAACATACAGTAGTGGCATCATGTCAAAATGCATCATGGCATTAAAAGGGTTACAATTCTTATAAGGAATGAGTATTTCAAAATCGTAATACAAATGCGGAGGTGAATTAATGAGTTTTGGACAGATAACGTTAGCGTTAGGCCAAAGCTACTTGTTGCTAAAGTAACCGCTAACTGTAGTTGGCTGCCGTTATCTAGTTAGCTCGGATAGCTGTACAGCTGTTTTTAATTAGCTGACTCTCGCAGTATCTCAGGAACCATTGCGAGAGTGAAGAGCTGGTTCGTTGTACCACGACCAGGACGGAATCCGCATTGCTCAGATTGTTCACCTTTTTCTAAAATATTAAAAACACTAAAGCACAACCAGAAAACCCAAGTCGTTATAAATTTGGTGGTGTTCCATTATTTCTGAAACCAGTAGTGTCGGCGAGTTTCAGATATTCTGTTTGGTGCGTTTGACAAAGTGCAATGTGAAAGCAAACCCAACCAAATGAAAAATGCAACAATGCTGCAACTTCACCTCCGAATCGTACAGAGTCCACCGAACTATAGGTGTGAAAGCAGCCTTAGTTGACAGTTAATACATATCTAACAAACCTCAGACTTCGTCAAACTTAATACATGAAATAATCTTAAATCTAGTGTCTAAATGTTCATTTCCCACACCGGTCCAGTGACTCCAAATCAGCTAAAGCGCTAGCACTGTGGAATGATTTCGAATCACATCAAAGCTGCCCGTGAAAACCCATTCAGTGCAATGGGCTACTGTAAACCCTAACCATTATATAATAAGTCCCTCTTTTGCCTCTGACTGGCTAGTACTCGTTCCCTTTTGTTGGTTATATTTGTTAGGTTTAGGCATGAGGAGTGAGATTGGTTAGGGTAAGAATACCAGGGTAAGAGTAGGGCGGGACATGCCTTCACCAGCAAATTTGCTCACAGTGAACACTGCTGTATTGGATCAATCACAGCGGAGGCCAGTTTTATGACAGTAAATACACTACCGAGATGTTTATTTCTTTTTTCAGGTTTGACTTTTTGAACCCGGCGGCTGAGTCAGCTAATTAGACAGCTGTACAGCTAACCGAACTAACTAGCTAACAAGAGCTAACTAAGTTAATGGTTACTTAAGCAACAAGTAACGTTAGTCTAAAGTTAACGTCATCTGTCCAAAACTCAGTAAATCACGTCAATCACATTCAACAATGAATGGAATCGCACTGAATCTGTCCATATTAAAATGTATCGTCCCTGAACCGTATCGTAGCCCATGTATCTACATAGGTATCGGATCGTCTCATAAGGGAGAGATGCACACCCCTACAGAACACTTGATCTGCAGGTATTGATACTGTAGATTGTTGATCACATATGCATATTATTCATCTTTATCAATCTGTGTGTGTGCTGAAACCATGCAGGTATTTTAGGTTCTGCGTTGGCTCTAGCCCAGACGATCAAAGACCTCATCCCTCCCTGGCTGAATGGTAATCACAGGTTGACATTTTCATACATACATACATAAATGTAAATACTTTTCAAAGCTGCAGAGGTAAATCTCTTTCTGTGTGTGTTTTGTTTTTCAGTGCCTGGGCAGATAGACGGTGCTGCTGAAGACTACCTGCGTGTGTACAATGCTCTTAACAAACTTGTATCCCTGACCAGAAGCACCATAAAGGATCCTACCGCTCTGTCTGACCTGGACAAGTTGCAGAAAATACTAGAAGGTATTGTGGATAATAAAGATGACACTGCTAAGATGATCCATAAAAATGAACTATTAAATCCAATTGTTTTGGTAGCTGCAAGCTAATATTGCAAGATTGTAGCTACTGATACCCAGAGAGTAATGCCATCAAGGTTTCAATTTTCTTCCCTTTTCAACTTTTTTGTGTCTGTGATAAAATAATGACGCAGCAAATGTCTTATTAAAATGACAAAGTCCATTAGATTCTCATCTTTTCCAGACATGTTGAATCAAAACAAGTCAGTGTGGCTGGAGTCCAAGAGTTCGGAGGAAAGAAAAAGTCTTTTTGGCCAGTGGAGTCTGGAGCTGCTGGCGGCGGTACAGACCTGGAACCAGAGTCTGGAGGACGGAGCTTTCAAAACACATGGTCAGTGTATGGCAGATACACAGTCAGATTGGTCAGTTGTAGACGAACACACCCATTTTATCTCAAAAGAGATGTAAACACGCCTGTGTAATTCTTTTCAATTTGTTGTTCCCCAGTCTCTCTGCTTACTAAGCACGTACTACCCATGATTATGAAATGGGAGTGGGGAACTACTGGAAACTTCCTCTACCAATACCAAGGTGAGAAGACAGACCTCTTCAGCAATAGTGGCAAAAGTTAGTGTAGTAAAAAATGCAATTAATCAATCATTCAATCAATTAATCAACATTTATTTATATAGCCCTTACAGCAACCAGCAGGTATCCAAAGTGCTTTACATCAAGGACCAATAATAAAAACACAAACTTATTATATAGCATTTTCAGGTTCATACTTTTGGGTTTCTATTAGAACATGTTTACATGCTAAAATGTACAAACAAAACACTATTTTTCTCATACTGCCCAAGGCTACTGCACCTACGTTGAGACGCTCTGTTGGAGCGTGTGTCTCTTTAAGCACTTTCTACCATTAAAAAAAAATCCAATCCATTGCAAATTAGTTGTATAAAACAATGCAGCAGATGAAAGTGTTTTTGCTAATAGACACCTGGGGCCTGTTTCACAAAAGCAGAATATATAAATCCAGGGTAACTGATAGAGCAAGGCTTGACCTAGTCTAATCTGTGCATCCTGGCTTGGTGCATTTCACGAAGGCCAAGCCAGGCTGAGGAGGAGCGACTAGGTTGAGCCAGGCTGAAGTAATTCAGATAGATGCGCGTCCACGGCTTTCCTCAAAAGACCGCGAGGTCGATCACAGATTTACTGATGCCAAAGTGGAGAATATGTACATACTTTATACAGAGTGAGCAGCAGCTTCTTGTGGAAGTATGATCACGTGAAACACATTATTTGTATAAAAAGAAAAGAAACACGGCCGCTGTAATGAAACAGCGAGAGAAAGCGTAGCAGACGATCACGGACCGACTGAATGCGTAAGTAGCCTAAACATATACATTAACTGACCACTGCTCTGAATTGAAACCGTCATAATCATTCCATTCAAGGATTAGGCTACTAATCATTTGCACAAATTAACAGTTGTACTCTTTGCCTTAAAAGTAAGCAGAAGATAATGTTACTCAGGAAATTTACCATGAAGATCCATTTTCTACAACACTAGAATATGATGCATAAATATCTTTCGCTCTGTTTCTCCCTCTCTCTCATGGGCTAAAATATAAATTACCTAAGTCATATTAACGTCCACTGCTCGCTTTTAATGCAAAGTGTACAACTGTTCGTTTTTGCAGATGATAGTGACTCAGTGAATGGTTTCAGTTAAGAGCAGTAGTTCATAAATGTATATTTTTAGACTATCATTCAGTCGGTCCACTATTATCTGCCACGCTTTTTCTCGTATTTTTTTTATTTTTTATAGAGGACGAGTTTCCTTCTCTACATATTATATGCCTTGCTCCCTTGTATATATGAACATAGACAATAAAGACACTGAAGAAATGTGACTCTAAAATCTAGAAACTGTAAAGATAATTAAGTGATAAATTCCATGCACACTGTAAAGATGAATGGAACAGAGTATATTCATCAGTTATTTCCCCCCCCCAGCTAAATATAAGGTCAAAAACCATTGGGTGTCCTCTCCCTGTTGTAACATGAATGTACAGTAGCCTACATCACTATATAGTTACTGGTCCAGTGAACTAAGACTATAATTTGGGAGGATTGTACAATTAGCATATGTTCTTTAAATTGTACAATCCTCCCAAATTATAGTCCCAGTTTACTGGACAACACAATTTGTGTGCTAAGAATGCCAAATACAATGCACGTGGAAGCGGAACAAACATGATCCTTATTGTTAAAGAATTAAAAAAAATTAATCAGCTAAAATAATTCAAGGTGCATTGGTCAACTATAGAAATGTACAGCGTTGTATGTATTGCCCTTAGTAACAGACTTCATTTAAAACACATTTGAAATGTTATCAGCCTTTTCTAATTATCTCAACAACTGTCATAATATATTCATCAAACTTCTAACAGCGATATGAACAGCAGTCTTCATACAGCAATATAACAGTAACAATGACTGTCACATAAATAATTGTTTAAAAAAATAATGGTCACAACTTTAAATAATAACAGTACTTAAAGGAACAGCAATATGCACCTGTTGTGTTTTAATGCAGGCTGATAACAATAGGGTAAAACCACTGCTGGGTGATCAGAAAAGGCTCCAGGATTAAATAAATCCTGGCTGTTAGCCTGGTCGGGAGCAGGCTAGTTGCACAGAATAAATCTCCATGGTGATTTATGTGCCGCCACTTTCGTGAAACCGAGTCAAGGCTTAAATCATCCAGGATAATTTATAAATCCCGGCTTAATCCCTTATCTTGGTTTTGTGAAACAGGCCCCTGATATCACACAATGACAAGTGACCAAAACGTTTTGTCCCAATGGTAAGGTATAGGGCTGGGTACTGAATTCAATACTTTTTAGGCACTGACCGAATGGCCTCTCAAGTATCGAGTATCGAAAAATGCCTCGTTATTCAATACCTAATTTCAATACCTAAGGAGTAAATCTCATCAGTGTCAGTAACCCAATAAGCATGCAGCATGCTTCTACCAAGATGTAATAATGCTTCTGATTGGCTGTCTAATTTTACACGTTGTAGAGACACGCAGGAAAAACTCTACGTTACTCAGAGACTGGGCTCACGTAGTAGGAGCTGAAAAATAAATAAAAATTGGTATCGAAAAAAGTATCCTTTAGGAACCGGTATCTAAGTCATGGTATTGGTATCGGTATTGAACATTTTTGAGCGATACCCCAGCCCTTGTAAGGTAATGTTTTTACAAATTCCAGCACACACAATAATTGGCAAATGCAATACAATACTGAAGAAAATAGTAAGTAAGTAAGCTTGCCTGAAGTTTGAAGTTTGGTTGCAATTAAAAACCTTTTCAAATTCTGTTGCTGGGCAGATTCCACAGTTCCACCTTACCTCCGTTCTACTGAGACATTCCACCCGATAGACGCCGGGCTGCTGATTAACGTAGGATACCCTTCATTCCTGGGAGAAAAGAGATACATCGACCTCATCATTGCACCGGAGTACAGCGCTGGAAACATGTTTGAGGTACAGTTTGTGTGTGTGTTTAGCCGTGTTCCAGCAAACCCTTTCGGTATAGTACGTAACAGAGGGGTAACAATAAACGGGGACAGAATTTCCGGTTCCATTGGTACCATCCATATCTTTTGGCAATGGAAACGCAAATATAACCGTTCCAATGTGTAACGGACTTTATTGAAATTAGGCTTTTCAGTCTGTTTGAACACTAGATTGAAACGAACCGTTAATGGCGGCAGTATTATACAATATATTGTATGGGCCTTTGACTGCAAGCCAATAAAATCAAAGCTATTTTGTAAGTAAAATACTTACAAATGAAATACTAAAGAAATACTGATACTACTATTGAGCCATTGTTGAACAGTCAGTCATTTTCATTATGGAAGGTAATTTCTTTTACTAGACTTGATGCAACCAAGTCTACAGTTCATTTTAGATGCTTTAATGCAAACTACAGTCTTCCAACACCCTGGCCCTTCCCTGTGAGACTATGAAGCTAGAGTAAAACAAACTTTACATTAACCTTCAGCCAAAATCTGTGACGTGGAGATAAGTTTAAACTAAAAAGACCCCCTTGTCCCTTTAGTAAATGTTGGCTCAAAAGCATGTGCTGCATACCTATAGGTCATACATTTTATGGTTGGCTTCGACTCTTTCCTTTTTTGAATAGAACCATTGTCTTGCCTGATTGAAAGTGCAAATTTCAGTTTTATGTTCCAGCTTTGTGTAGTGTTATGTAATTTAACTGACTGCTCAAGTAGGATTTATTGCGCAAACCAGCGTGAAAGCTGTGAAACAATGTTGACCCTCTACTCCCTTCACAGACTCTGACTCTTGCCAGAGACTATGCAGCCGAGGTGAATAAGCCTTTCCCAGAGATAGACGCCAAAATCCTGGAGGAGAAAGACTGGCCAAAGGGCTGCTACGTGTTGAAGGGAAAGGAGAAGGAACCCACGATTGTTTACATGCCGCTCTTCAACAGACACAACTGCAAAGGTCTGTTGCACACACACATGCAGATTGCTCTTACCAGTGTATTGCTGTGTGTACTTCGTCCACAGCAATCCCCGCCAATCGCTCCCAAAACACCCCAGTTACAGAGAAAGTGCCGTAAACATATTCTTTGTAAATCTTTACAATCATTCCCCGAAAGAACCAAGCAGGCCTGCCTTTTTACAGATCCAAATTTTCTTCAAAACTTGCCTTCTTTAGCCCAGTTCAGACCAAAGATTCGCAACGAGCCGAAACCATTTAAGAACTTCGCAGAGAAAAGTTGCAGCAGTCTGAACCGGCTCGACTCAAGCTGGCTGATGGCGTCACCTGCGAATCAACTGGTCTAGTCGCAGAGGCTGGTTTTAGAACGTTAGCGAAGTCAGCTGATAAAGTAAGCTACAAACTATAGAAATAAAATGATCCATAATCCACTTTATTCCTATGTTACAAACTGTCTAAAAACTGACAAAGTTAGTGGAAATGGCAGAGCTTTAGACGGAGGCTGAACGTGCGCTACAAAGTAGGCTACAAAGTAGGCTACAAAGAGTCGTTGTTATGGAGATGACACACCGTCTCGTTGCAGACCGGTGCGTTGCAAGTAGTTTCAACTCGTCTTTCGTTGTGAATCTTTGGTCTGAACTGGGCTTCATCTGTGCCCATTTTTCCAAAAAAAGCTTTTAGCGCTACGCTTTTAGCAAGGTGTCAAGAAGAAGAAGGGTAGCAGGTGATTGGAGCCTGAACAGGTCTTTACTGTTTTCTGTAGATGCAGCGGAGTTCAAAGCAAAGATGGAGGAGTTCTCCACCTTCCAGCGTCCCTACAGCCAGGAGAAGATTGAGTTTGTGTTGGAGACGGCGAAAGCCAACATAAAGACCAACAAGGAAACTCTGCTGAGGGAGATCAAGAAGGCTGTTCTCCGCCGACACAACGAGATGTAGGGTGGGGGGGGGCACCGTCAGGGTAGTACCAAGGTTATAATCGTTAACGAAAATGAACGAAATAATGAAACTTTGTTAACTGAAATAATGACAATGAATAAAATAATGAAAGAAAAAGATAACTAATGTAGAATAATGTTCTTACTAGTTGCAGATAAATATAATAAGAATGTATAAGGTTTCCATAAGAGACAAAGTGTGTTTTGGTGTATGCTTATTGCACAGAGTTGTGTGCTGTCATAGAGACGGTGGCGGTCGAATAAAGAAAACTCTGACGCACAGATGGGGGTAAATATAATAGTAGATAGTTAGGGTCACAGTGGCCTCGAGCAAAGTACATTGAGTAATAACAAATGAGGACGAGACTGTATTCAGTGGCCCCCACCCTGGCGGGTGTTGTGTGAAGATAGCAGTCCCGGTGCGGAAGAAGAAGAGGGGGCCCAAGAAAGAAAGTATAAGAGATGAGGGGGAAGGGTAGATGGTCTGACAGTCTAGAGCTACGTGGACCGGCTCTGGCTTTTTGTCTGTTGCTAGGGAAACTTAGTCTCTGCGTGCCTTGTGATCCCACAGATCTGTGTATTGAAACTCTGATGCTTGACTGATTAAACAAATGTATTTGACTTTATCTTATCATCTTATTTGGCTCTTGCTTAGGATCAATGTTTAACGAATGAGTGGGGATATATAGGTCTTTTTATTGGAGTCAGACACATTGTCCCAAAAGGGGGGACGCAGAGGAGCAAATCCCAACACTAACTAAAACTGTAATGTCTGTTTGCAAAACTAACAAATAAAATAAAATGATTGAGTAAATGTCCTTAGTTTTCGCAAACAACGTTATATCTTTCAGAGTTGACATTTCTGACCATAGACCTGTTTTATACAGTCTATGCCATAGACATATATAGTTTCCGACTGGGAACCCAGAAATTCCGACACTCCATGTCAAATTGAACACAACATAGTCCATGCCCCCGCCTGGCCTCATGGCGGTACTGAAAGTCGGAAGAAAGCAGCAGAGTCCTATTTGATTATGACTGTCAGATAAAAGCAATTGCCTTTTCAGTGGTAGCTGGAGAGATGCCAGTTCACCTCCTGGGCACTGCCAGGTGCTCTTGAGCAAGGCACCGTACCCCCCCAACCGCTCAGGGCGCTGGTCCAGCACTGGCAGCCCACTCACTGACATTTCTCCATTTGTGCATGTGCATGTGTATGTGTATTTCAGGCCTGTGTGTAGTGATTTCTAACAAACAGAGTGTAAATTGTAATTTCCCCACTGGGGATCAATACACAGTATAAATTATTATTATAAATTAAGGGGCCATTGGCCCTAGGCTACACAACTGTAAGTCGATTGACTTCAAAAAGAACCAGAACCAGAACCAAAGTTCAAAACACCTGTTGATGTATGTCTTCTTTAGTCCATTGGCTATTTAGGTTTTTCCTGGCACACGTCACTTACACATTTTACTCTTACTGCGGCGTCTTGTGTAGACTGTTAAGACTAAAACTAAACTAAAACTAAGCATTTTCAAAAAATAAACAAACTACGCTTTAAAAACGAATTAAAACTCAACTGAATTTGAAAACAAAAAGTCAAAACGAAATAAAAATAAAAACTAATGAAAAATGCAAAACTATAATAACCTTGGGTAGGACACACCCGGATCTCACATCTTGGTACTAGGGCTGCACAATACATCTCTTTTTTATGGTCACGGCAATAGGGCTGGGCAATATATCGATATTATATCGACATCAATATATGAGGCTAGATATCGTCTTTAGTATTTTTCTGGTTTTAAAGGCTACATTACAGTAAAGTGATGTCATTTTCTGAAATTACCAGTCTTACGGTAACTAAGTTACTAAGTTTTTCTTCAAGGTTTTTAGTTTTGATTGACTTTCAGTTTCCTAAAAATACTTTTCACCGCTTGTTTTCATTTTTAGACTGTCGACAATTCAATCTAAGGTGCCTGACTACTGACACTTCCAATCTCAAAGTCAGATGTCGCAGTGTCTGAAATGGGGTTATGAATAAAAAGGATCATTCCATTCGGCATATCGGGGGTGCTGAATGTCAGATTTTACATAGAATTGCTTGTTTCATCATGATATATAGCCTATTTTGGTATACATATCAGTCTAGTAATAATATGTTAAAAACAATTAAAAGTAAGGGTACTCATGTGGACAAAAATCTGAAGTGCTGGTGTTGTGCTTAAAAGTGATCATCTGTAAAAAATAGATTCCCATTGATCGTGCGGAGTCTGTTAAAGCTGTACCGCCCAGTTTATATATGCCTGCAGCTCACTTGGAAAACTGCTGGACTTTTACCTATAGCCCTTTAAATGTATTTGAAAAGTACTGGGTGGACTATAATCTGTCAAATGTTTGTGCATGATCAAAGCATGTGGTCTCGATACACTCTGTTCTTGGTGAGGACTTTGTCCACGATTTAGGTGGTCTCGACTACAACACTGCTGTATACAATACAATACAATACTGCAAACTCTTTTTTCTTATGCAAAACAGTTATTTTGTATGTATTTCTTTCTTTAATTATTGTTTATTTCATATTAATGTGTAATATGTTTGTTCACGTTTGTTCACCGAGGCAAATTCCACGTAAGTGTAACATATTGTGGCAAGATACTGAGTATGACATAAAAAGTATATTTTGATGTTGTATATGACTCAGGAGAGTTAAAGAAAGAAGCCATTTAAGACCCAGCATCTGTTCAGAGAAATGTAACTGCAGAGAGGTCCCAAGAAGGCAGGATTTCATTAAACCCTGAGGGCTGTTACATGGAGACAGGAAATACTTTTTCAGGCTTAGGGATTTGCCTCTTACTTGTAGATTTCAGTAGTGCTGGCAAAAGCAGTGGACAACATGGAAACTGGAAATACCTTTTCAGGCTCAGGAATTTGCCTTTTGCTCGTGATTTCAGTAGTGCTGGCAAAAGCAGTGGACAACACGGAGGGGAATACAGCTGCTTCTGAGGTGAGAGATGCAAGGCAAAGGTTTTAGGTTGTGTTGTAGCAGGATGCGTATAATCAACTGTCTGTCATGTCCTTTAAAAGGAAATCACTCCATATCAGGTTTCCCTACGCTGATACCACGTTTGTCCAGGCATTTTTAGAACAAATTGTTGAACAACAAAAACAATCTTCTAAACGGCGTTCTGAGAACTACGATTGTTACTATTTCTTGCTTTGCGGAAACAATACAAAGGGGGGTTCTTAGAACTATAAAAAAGGTTTCTCGGGTCAAAAACACTTTTTTTGTCTATAAGGTACAGGGGCATACTGACAAAAAAGAATTAAAAAACTTTACAAATAATTTCTTCTCATCATTTGGCTTAGACATTTGGCTATACACTTTTAATGACAAGTCGTGGTGTTGTTTCTTTGGAAGATGTTAAAAGGTGCATTTGCATGTAAATTCACTAGGGGGGGGGGGGACTTTTCCGTCTTTTAATTTGATAGGACAGCTAGGTGAGAAAGGGGAGAGAGAGAGGGGGGGAGACATGCAGGAAATCGTCACAGGTCGGATTTGAACCCTGGACCTCTGCGTCGAGGCATGAACCTCTCAGTATATGTGCGCCTGCTCTACCCACTGAATCAACCTTGCCACAAACTGCTTCTGTTTAAACAAAAAAAATGTAAACTGTTTTATAAGGCATGATTTTTTATTTTTATACTGTCACAATTTTTATTTTCTAATTGTAAGTATCAGTGAGAACTGGAATTATTCAAGTGAAACTATATATGTCATTCATGTAATAAACTGTGTGGGAAGAGTAAGTTTTATTATGTATTTTATAGGGCTGTCAATCGATTAAAAAATGTAATCTAATTAATTACATACTCTCTCTAATTTCGATTAATTAATCAAAATTAATCGCATACATAATTAACGCTGCCTGAATCGATACTTTTTAAGAAAGTAAAAAAAGAAAAGAAAAAAAAAAGGTACTAAACAACAGTCGGTGACATTAAAGAACGGCTTGTTTATTGCTAAGGCCATATGGTCGAAATTAAATGATTTAATAATAATGTATAACAATAACTAACTTATTTCACTAGTAAATTGCTGTTGAACGACAAAAACAACCACCAGATGGGAAAAGGACATTTACAATAACTTGAAATGCACCACGAGGCTGTAGTTTGATTTAGTTGATTGATCTGTGTTGTTTCTCCGACGGCAGTTGCAGATTGTTACATCCCGGTGTTGAATCCTCTACAGTAAAACACAGTCAAACTTTACACCGTTTAGCGTTAGCTGTCAGCATTTTAACCGTTTTTAATCCAGCTACTAGCTAGCGGTAGGTTAACGTTAGGTGCTGTCGAGTATAGTGTTAACTAGCTAGCGGTAGGCTAACGTTAGCTGCTGTCGAGTATAGTGTTAACTAGCTAGCGGTAGGCTAACGTTAGCTGCTGTTGTGTATAGTGTTAACTAGCATCACGTGCAGCGGTGTTTGTGTTGCCTGTATCGTCTGTTTCAGAGCATCAGAGAGAAGAGCAGACATATCAGTGGCACCAGATTTTGGTAGCCAGGGTTGGCAGGAAGAAGATTTTTACAAATAAATGTTCCAATTAATGATCCAGGCAGCACATTCTCGTCTCCCTCCTTCATTTTACAGTCCAATGGTGGCTAGAACGGTTCCGGGTCAAACGTCAATATGGAATCGATTAATCTGCGTTCTTTTTTTTAACGTGTTATTTTTTCTCAGATTAATTAATCGAAATGAACACGTTATTTTGACAGCCCTAGTATTTTCACATAATATTCAAAGGTTTCATAGTCATCGCACATGAACTTAGAAATACCAAATAAGTTTAGTGTTGGGTGTTTTGAATCCGCGCATGCGCCTTGTGACGCGCATACAGGACGCATGCGCTTCGTTGTCCGCCAAAACACAAGAACACAACCATATCTATGAACACAACGACGGCGGTCAGGTTTAATGGAGGCAGGAACAGCGAAATCATCTTGAAGGTAAGTCATTAAGGGTTTTTCCTGCATATGTAACGGAGTTAAAATATAATATGATCCCACTTGCCATTATCACACATCACGTATCACTGTAGCTTAATTTTTACTATGGTCACTAAACGTAACGTACCTGTGGACTTGGGTCGTGCACCCCGGGGGTACAGCAGTCAGACCTTGCTGTCCCCTTGGTAAGTGCACAGGTTATGAGCTCCACCATCGTTTTTATTAATTATCTTAATTTTATACAAAACGAGTGGTTTATTTTGTTTATGAAACGTGTAGCTCCCGAACGGTCGAGAACGTTCTCTTAATGTAACGTTGACGGTGGTTTTCTTTATATAATAATTAATGTGGCCAGTGCGACATGTGTCGCTAGCTAACCAGCTAACCTCTTTTTATTTTGCACTTGCAGTGAGACGTATGTATGTGTGTGTAAACCGGGACTGACTGCATGATTAATCCTTCGCTAGATGCTGTGAATAAATGGCGGGTTTGCCAAAATGATGAGAGTTTCCTTCGCATAATTAACACAAGGAAACAACAGAGTACACAACAATTCATCTTAGGGGGAACTATACCTTGTTGTTTTGCCATGCAAACTTGCTGGAAAATGTTTCATTGAAAAAATTATTTTTTTCACTTAAGAAAAATAAATGTGTTGTTAAATTAAACAGTTGCCTCATTTTTGTTTTTAAGTCATTGTTTCAATAAACAAAAACATTAAGAACAAATTTAGGTAATTTAAAGTTCAGAAAAATGTGTAAATGTCACTTAAATATAGTCCATAAATAAAAGTTAGAAAAAGTATTTAAAAATTACCTTAAAAGGCATTGGTTTTAGGTGAGATTTTTCAGTTTGAAGCAGTCAGTTTAAGTAAAATTTCCAAAGAATGAGAGAGTAAAATTCAATAACCATATTAATAAACATCAGTAAATTACCTGAGGTTTTCTAGTAAAAGAAACTTATATGTGCAAGTAAAGTTGACTTGATGATCGCCCTTGTAGAATTTACTTACAATTTCTAAGTGCAAAAACTTTCCTAGGTTTTCCCAAGTAAATAACACAACATTTTTTTCAGTGTACATTAAAGAATGTTTCATCAATATGTATAATAGTGTAACACATTGGATCTTTGAGGCAGATTCAACTCTGGGATGAAATTAATTTTTCTTGGTTGTTTCAAGAGACGCATACATATTTTAATATTTGTGTATTTAGTTTTTCACTTAATTTTTTTTATTATTCTATATTGTTTCACTGTTGGGTATTTTATTCTATTTAAAGGTGCAGTAGGTAAGACTTATAAAACTAACTTTCTGTCATATTTGCTGAAACTGACCCTATGTTCCAGTAGAACTACATGAAGCAGGTCATAAAAAAAAGAAAAAAGAAATCCAGCTCCTCTGGCGCCACCTACAGCCTGTAGTGTGATTTGCAAAAATCCCCCGCTCCCTGTTCAGATGCACCAATCAGGGCCAGGGGGGGGGTGTCTAACTGCGTGCCAATCACTGCTCATGCACACACATTTAAGATTCAACATTCAAAAAGCTTTATTGTCTAATATGTTGCCATGTTAGAACATTTTCTGTGTGTGTGATGTGTCAGTAGCATGAGTTTTGTATATGTATTGCATTGGGAATGAAGGATTTGTTGTATAATGACTTTTTAGCCAGAGGCACTCTACTCTGAACCTCCTTCCTGATGCTAATAGCTCAAAGCTTTGGTGGAGGGGGTGGGAGGCATCCTGGATGATGAAGTTGGATTTTCTTTCCACTGCTTGTATATAAAGATCAGATGGCTGTATTGTGGAATGCCTATGATCTTAACGGCTTTCCTGGCTAACCTAGCCAGCTTTCTCTTGCATTTGTTTGGTAGGAAGCTGTACCAAGATGTGATGGTGAAAGCGATGACAGACTATCAGTGACTGGTATACTCTGGATTAAATGTCCATTCTCACTTCAAAGGAGAGGACACATGCGCTGTTGGGCCTTTTTGTAAATTGTGTCAACATACAGGGTGAAGGTGTGACGGTGGTCAAAGTACCAAGGTACTCAAAACTTTCAACCTGTTCCACTACTTGCCCTTCCAGTCTCAATAGTGTGGATAGTGGATGAGGAGTATCAAGCAGTCGGCCTGATATTTTGTATGTAGAATTTGTATTGGTTGTTGGTCGCAGCGGTGTCTGTTAGCAGTTAGCTCGCTCGTTAGCCGCTGAACCGCAGCAGAATACAGGCAGAGCGAGTAGCCGCCAGCTGTTGATCCGGGCAGGACTTCACTGTGAGCGGACTGTTTAGAGACGATGTGACCGGCAGGTAACGTTAACTGGTCCCTATACGCAAATATCATAAATGATAGGGAACTCAGCAACGGCGATGATGAGCTTTTCCTCCTTTTTCTCGGAACTAATGTTTTGGTAGGAACAAAAGTTTACATCGTATGTTTCTCTGGAATCAGCCAGCGCGAAGGACGTCTATTTTCCGATTGGTTGCCGCTGAACCGCGTCATAGCTCATTACCATAAAGTTGACCTACTTTCAACTTTCTGATTGACGCTCTGGTCGCTCAAAACGCCCAAAACGCGACGCTGACAGATTTGACGCTCCTTGCAGGTATCTATAGAAGCTCAAGTCGGCGGCGGTGTGTATGTACAGTTAAGCTCCAGTGAGCTTCTCTTGAACCAAAGTGCCATTGTGTCATTGTCATCACTGAGGTTGGCCACCAAGGCCATGTCATCCGCATACTTAAACGCATACTTAAATAGTTAGAGTCTGTTGCTGCTGCAGGTGATCTCATTTGTATAGATGGAGAATAGGACAGGTGGCACTCTGGTGTTTAAAATAGTGTTGGTGGACTTGGGTGCTGGCTGGCATCCTCTACACCTCGCTTTGATTTTATAAGCAAACTGTAGCGGGTCCAAGCTCTCTCCGAACATGGTTTTGTGGGGGAGGGGCTTAGAAGACCGTTTTGGGCTTTATCAGAATAGGGGGGAGGGACTGAGAAGTTGTCGATGTTCAAATTTTTTGGCTAAGTCCTGGATCTTCACAATCCTACCTACGGCACCTTTAATTCTCTGTGCTTTGTGGCCTGATTTAATTTAATGTTCTGCTGATTTTTTTCTATTGATTTTCCCATGTGAAACACTCTGTTTTAAAGGTGCCTTGTGAATAATGTGTAATATTATTTACTAGTATTATTACCTATTCAGTACGATTGAGTAGGCTGTCTTTGATCATCCCCAGAAAGCCATCCGTCTGTCCCAGTCTCTGTGTGCTGGTGAACAGGAGTATGTTCACAAGAGGAAACGAGTAGTTCTGGAGTCCCTCAGCAGCCTGGGAATCAACTGTACTACAGTAAGAAAAAAAAACCTTCTTCCTGTTACTGGTGGTCCTCATCGTTATTCATCCACATTCGTATTCTCCTCCCTCTCACTCACTTCGTCTTCGGCCTCTTTAATGACTTTACCAAATGTTGACTCAACTTTGGACTTTGTCATCTTTGTCTTTTTCTTCTTCCCTATTGCAGGATACAAGACTCCACTTCGAAAAGCACGATATGCATCGCCTTCTTCGCTGTATTGCTCCTGTGAACTTTCAAAATTTCCTTTTATTGTTACCCTTTCACCCACTATAAGTTAGAGCGCATTACAGGGGGGAGGAGCAATCTTCTTCTTCCCCGTGGCCACCATCCCAGCATCACGACATGCTTTAATCGTCTTACATCTTTCTTGGCCTTCTTTATTAAACAACTTTGTAACAACAATATTGAAAAATATCTGATGTGAAACATGTGCATTGGTATGTCACAGTTACAACTCCATTTTGTATTTCTGTGAGGGCATATATGCTTTGTACCACGGGACCATTGTCAGACTGAGCTCTGCTGACACCCCCCGTCTGAAGATCTGATACTTGATTCAAGAACAATCTTTAATAAAACCTACATTCCATCTCCACGAGTCGTCTTCCTAACCACCTTTTGAAATCGGGCCAAGCCACAACAAAGACATTCTCCTATAGGCACATTAACCCTCTCTCCATCATGTTTCCAAAAGGATTCGGTTCCCCACATCGCTCTGTTGGCATCAGGTGGGGGTCAGAGGGCAGCTGTGGGTCTGGTCGGTTCCCTCTATCAGATGGAAAAGGAACATCTGTTGGACACTCTGCTCTACCTGGGATCAGTTTCTGGGTCAACATGGTAACAATAATCACACTTACACACAAGTTTGTGTATGAATGAGCACTGAACAGGTGGACAGGCCAGAACACAGTGCAGAACAAAACTTATTTCTGCTTTACTGTGAAGAAAGTACAGCGATACATCCTTTCATTTTATAGCTGTATTTCACTAAGTGTGTCATAGATGCACTCTACTACTTAAACAAATAGCACTGCAGTACAGCTCTGGTGGTAGGGACATATACCCACGTCCCTACCTTAAATTACGGAGAAGCAGGTCAGGGAGACTTATTTTAAATTCCTCCATAAGTTAACACTTAGCTATAGACTGAGAAAACAAAAACAAAAATGTAATTCACTGTGCCGTTCAAAGGCTACCTCTGGCAGCTACCGCCAACTTTTATTGTGAGATGTTTTCATGCATGTTACTGAATGCGTAGTCTTGCATTGCCAGACCGCTGCGAAGGAGGGTATGGCTAGTCCACACAGCATTTCGGGATGGGAGAAAACATGCTCTGGTGTATTGGCATTTCTTTGGTGCCTCTACAAAATAGCCTCGGGAAGGAACTTGTTTTGGTGGAACATGGTTACGTTCAAAAGTTGTTTTAGTTGTGCAGAGATCTGAGGAGCAGTTAACCATAGCCTTCATAAATCCACCGGCATTTAAAATGCCAGTACAAAGAAAGCGGAAGGTGACGGACATCCGGCAGAAATGAGGGACATCTGGTGGAATATCAGGCGGCACCGGAGCAATCCCGAAAGTGAAACGTCATCGATAAAGACTACTCAATGCATGAGAGAGAGTTGTGATACAAGCGGCACATCTTAAAATTTCAATTGGACAACTTTGATCAGTTTTTCTCCATGACAGTTTCTTTTGACCTATGTGTACCTTTGTGTCCCCTGTGATAGGTCCATGTCCTCCATCTACAGCGACCCACAGTGGAGTGACAGCCTGGACACAGCAGTGTCCAGGCTGTCAGGCCCTGGGGTTCCGCTGGAGGAAGCTCTGGCCTGGTTGGGTGAGAGGGCAAAGGAGGAGCACTTCTCTCTCAGCGATGTGTGGGGGGTTTTGACCTCTGCTGGGATCATGAAACAGGTACCTGGGTAAACACACACACACACACTTTTACTCTTATGTCCCATTTAAGATAATATAAGAGATAAGATAGACTTTAGTACCAGAACAGCATGAAAACCAAGGCACTCTTAGAGACCCTAAAGAAGGTCTGTGTGCTGTATTTTTTTTTTACCTTTTGCTATGCATTAGCTGCATAAATAAAGGCTTTTTAAATATTTTATTCAACAAGAGTGCCTTGGTATTCATGCTGTTCTAGTACTATTGGATTACCCCTGCACCGAAGAGCACCTTGTTAGACCTTTTTCAACCTTTTTCACCCACCAAAAAGAAGCGCTCCTTTTCTGTCTACCCCCATCATATAGACTTTATTCATCCCACATTGGGGAAATTCACAATAAAGAAAATACACATTAAATAGAAATAGAAAAAAAAAATAAAGAAAGAATAAGAGTTATGAGTAATATTTACACTATAAACACTTACATTACTGTATATACAAAGAGGTAATATATATATATATATATATATATATATATATATATATATATACACATATACACACACACACACACACACACACACACAGATATACAGATGAGATGCATTTGAACGCATGCACACTCTATTATGGAGATTGTATGTGTAGTCCTTCACAGAAACATCTTATGTTTTATTAGATGGACCTACGGCGTCTTTCAGATGAGGCCAGCAGAAATGCCACCAACCCTTACCCCATCTACAGCGCCATAGAGAAGCACTGCTACTCACACGGGCCCATACAAGGTACACGTACACATGTCACATTATCACCTTAGTAGTCTTACATAGCCAGACCTATCGCCACAGCGCTGTGGAGTAAGGTCTGGTTACACCACATACACATTCTAGGATAGGAGGAAAAAACGCTCTGGGTTGTATGCATTTCTCTAAACCAATCACAATCGTCTTGGGCGGCGCTAAGCTCCGGACGCTGCGACGGTGGCTCTGCAAAAAAGTCTCAGGAAGGAACTTGTTTTGGTGGAACATTTGCAACCTGCAAAAGAAAACGGCACATACAATATTAAATGAATTTAACTGTTCACACAATACAGTAACTTGAGTTATTTAAATTAGCTGGATACATTGTTAAACGTCAGTTGCTCTTTTTGCAATTTGACCACAGCAATCCCACCAATCGGTCCCAAAATGTCTCACTTAGAGAGGAAATGCCGTAAACATATTCTTTGTAAATCGTTACAATCATTCCCCGAAAGAACCAAGTAGGTCTGCCTTGTTGCACCATCCAAATGTTAATGACTTATTTATTGCAAGTGTAAACAGACTTACTCTCTTTCAGGGAAATGGTTCGAGGTGAGCCCGCACGAGGCTGGTTTCACAGAGTTGGGACTTTTCATCTCAACGTCTCTCCTGGGCAGCACATTTCAGAACGGAGAGCTGCTGGAGGAGAAGCCAGAGATGGACATGGTCAAACTACAAGGTGTGTTCACAGAGCAGTATGGACTTACAGTAACTAAACGCCTAGAAACCAATTCATACCTGGCTTTTATTTTGAAGTATTTTAAGTAGTGATGAGGTCTTGTTCTGCTTCAGGACGCTCACTTTTGTCAGCTATACATATATAGGAACGTCATCTGGCGGTGCCTATACCCGGTTCACAGTCACCTTTTGTCGGCTACCAACTGCCGCTGACATGACGGAGCTCTGTAGCGGCTAAACACAACTAGCAACTGCAGCTAATGCGACGGAGCTCTGTAGCGGCTAAACACAACTAGCAACTGCCGCTAATGTGACGGAGCTCTGTAGCGGCTAAACACAACTAGCAACTGCCGCTAATGTGACGGAGCTCTGTAGCGGCTAAACACAACTAGCAACTGCCGCTAATGCGACGGAGCTCTGCAGTGGCTAAACGCAACTAGCAACTGCTGCTAACGCGAAAATCGTATAAGTAAAATTAGGATAAACCGGCAGCAGAAGGTTAGTGGTGTTGCCTGTAGAAAGTAGCCTACATTTCAATGTAGTGTAAAACTACATGCAAACTACATGCCTTAATGTTATTATTTTTTGATATGGCCTGCCTATTAATTGTTTTGAAGCGCAATAAACACAGAAAACATTCGACCGGAATTTCCCCCATTTGACCGGTAAAATGAAACCTTACAGGTCACATGACTAGAGAAATTTCTAGAGAAAACACTGCCTAAACTACTAATGCTTTGGTTATTAAATTATAGGCATTCAAATGTGTTATCATGATTCTAACATTGTGGGAATAATGTGTACAGCAATAAATATTTCCAATAAATACTCAGAAAGTACTATCTTAAAGTGCTCATATTATGCTTTTTGGCTTTTCCCTTTTCTTTATTGTGTTATATATCTTTTTTGTGCATGCAATAGGTTTACAAAGTGAAAAAGCCCAAAGTCCACCCCAAAGGGACTTACCATCTCCAACAGAAAACACTGTTCACAAACTGTTCCAAACAGAGAATTATCACCCAACTCTGTAGTTTATCCTCAGCTCGAAAGAGCGTTTTACCCTCTTTTAGCTTATTTTTTTGTTTTACTCCTCACTCAACTCACTAACCTTGTTTTTGGCCACAAAAGGCAGAGTATTTTCAGTGAACAAGCTCTGATAAACCCACTGTTCCATTTCTGCTCAGCACCAAACAGCAGACACACCAAGTTAGCAACTAGCTGTCTGGTGAATATAATGAAGCATTTAGCAGCTTAAGAGCAGCTATTTATATTTATGTTGTTATTATTTTTATTAAAAGTGTGTGTGTGTGTGTGTGTGTGTGTGTGTGTGTGTGTGTGTGTGCGTTGAAACTGTGCAGGTATTTTAGGCTGTGCGTTGGCTCATGAGGAGACGATCAAAGACCTCATCCCTCCCTGGCTGAATGGTAATCACAGATTGACATCGTCATACATAGGCCCACTTAAATGTATTTTTTTGAAGCGGCAGAGATAAATCTCTTCTGTGTGTGTGTGTGTGTGTGTGTGTGTGTGTTTTTCAGTTCCTGGACAAGTAGACAGTGCTGCTGAAGACTACCTGCGTGTGTACAATGCTCTTAACACACTTGTAGCCCTGACTAGAAGCACCATAAAGGATCCTACCGCTCTGTCTGACCTGGACAAGTTGCAGAAAATACTAGAAGATAGAGGTAATAATAAAGATAACTCTGCTCAGATGATTTTACAATAAAAATTCACTATTAAATCCAATTGTTTTGATAGCAGCAAGCTACTTCCCAAGATTGTAGCTACTGATACACAGAAAGTAATGCCATCAATGTTTACATTTTCTTCCCTTTTCAACTCTTTTGTGTCTGTGATGAAATAATGACGCAGCAAATGTCTTATTAAAATGACAGAGTCCATTAGATTGTTATCTTTTCCAGACATGCTAAATCATAACAAGTCAGTGTGGCTGGAGTCCGAGAGTTCGGAGGAAAGAAAAAGTCTTTCTGGCCAGTGGAGTCTGGAGCTGCTGGCGGCGGTACAGACCTGGAGCCAGAGTCTGGAGGACGGAGCTTTCAAAACACATGGTCAGTGTATGGCAGATACACAGTCAGATTGGTATGAACAGATCTATTTTATTTCAATGAGATGTAAACACGCCTGTGTAATTCTTTTCAATTTGTTGTTCCCCAGTCTCTCTGCTTACTAAGCAGGTACTACCCATGATTATGAAATGGGAGTGGGGAACTACTGGAAACTTCCTCTACCAATACCAAGGTGAGAAGACTTCAGCAATAGTAGCAGTTAACTTAGTAAAGTTTAGTTTAGTAAAAAACGCTATGTTGTCTATCTTTAAAAAAAGGAATAGTTTGACATTTTGGATAATACGCTTACCGTATTTCTTCAAATAAAAGCCATGTCTTGAATAATGGCCGGGGGTGTGGTCGACACAAACAAATGAAGGCCGGCCCCCAAATATTGGCCGAGGAAAAAACAAAAGATGGATTAACTCCCGGTCACATTATGTGAACAGCCCCTTTTGCATATTTAGTGTATACAGCCATTACCTGTCCCACCGCCAACTTTTGGGTACAAAACAACTACCGTATTTTCCGGACTATAAGTCGCTCCGGAGTATAAGTCGCATCGGTCAAAAAATGCGTCATGAAGAGGAAAAAAACATATATAAGTCGCACTGGACTATAAGTCGCATTTATTTAGAAATTTATTTCACAAAATCCAAGACCAAGAACAGGAAAGGCAAGTTATTCAACTACACAACAGCACACAGAACAAGGGGCTGAATACGGTAGGTGTCCGGTATGTTAACATAACACATTAACAGTTATTCAACTACACAGTAGCACACAGAACAACTACCAGGGCATGGAGACGTAACTGCAACGTTGACGAGCCTCTCCCAGCAGGACGCTGTTCAAGCACCCATCTGTGGACTCGTTCCTCCAGCTCTGGCCATCTTGCTTTCAGCCCGCGATTAGCCGATTAGCTTTCTTTGTTGTCTTCATTGCAGTAAGACTAACCTTTTCGCCAGTCCCTCGCAAGTTTCTCTCTCACTCCAAACTTTCTTTGTGCTGCTCGATTACCGTTTTCGGCTGCGTATTTTACTACCTGCAGTTTGTAATCTGCAGAATAAGATTTTCTTTTCTTTCTCAGTTGTCTTTAGGAGCAGCATATAGTTGTCACAAGCCTAGAGCGCCTATGAAATAACATTTAAAAACATGTTAAATTATATATATTTTGATATATAAGTCGCACCTGACTATAAGTCGCAGGACCAGCCAAAGTATGAAAAAAAGTGTGACTTATAGTCCGGAAAATATGGTAGTCTATATCCTTCTCTTTCCACTTCCGGGATTGCTCCGGTGCTGCAGGAAATTCCGCTGGATGCATGTATTTTCCTTCCTTCGTGTTGGAATTTTAAACTCCGGTGGATTTCTGAGGACTATGGTTAACTGCTCTTCAGATCTCCGCAGAGTAAATCCAGACAGCGAGCTAGACTATCTATCCAATCTGAATTTTCTCTCGCACGACTGTTTTGCAGCGGCTCTGTGCAGAGTTCAGTACCGCCCATGACATGAAAGTATGAACGAGAGTCAATGGAGAGATAATAATTATTTTTTGAACCCGTCTGAATTGAGCCATGGATTACAAATATGATGTTCGGCAATTTAAAATTTTTCAACCGAAGAAAGTCTCAGTTAGCTGTAGGTTTGTCACATGACCACTTAGTTTTGTGTGAAACCACTCAGTGAACTACATCTCTCGTCTCACACAATTTACATCACCTAGCTTGATGCTCAACTTGCTCGTTAGCTAGCTGGCTTAGCTCTGTTCCACAACACATGTAACGTTATCTTACCTGATGGGTTTTATCCAGTGAAGTGTTTTCAGCAGATAAGCAAAAGAACAAGCAAGATCCTCTGCTCATTTGAGTAACGTTACATCCCCGGTACGATACACAGAGACATCGTAGCTTCAGCGAGACGTCATCCATGCGACATTGAAGTGTGTAGTCCTGTAATTATTATCTCTCCGTTGACTCTTGTTCATATTTTTCCGAAAGACAGGTCCCATTGGCCGGAAGTAGAAGGGCGTGACTTCGGCTCACAATGTGGAGTAGCCAGCGCGCTGAAGGAGGGTCTGGCAAAGTGAGACTACAAAACAACTGACAATATTTTTTTTTAGATTGCAAATTAGATGTATAAAACTATGGCGCGGACGAAAGTGTTTGTGCTTGTTAGAGTGCACACAGTCACCTCAAGTGACCAAAACGGTTTGTCACAATGGCCAAGGTAATGTTTTTTTCACAAATTCCAGCACACACAGTAATTGGCAAATGCAAAACAATAGTGAAGAAAACTAAGTTAAGTAGATACGTTAAAACAAGCTTGCCTAAAGTTTTAACATTTGTTTTCTTGGGCAGATTCCACGGTTCCACCTTACCTCCGCTCTACAGAGAGATTCCACCTGACAGATGCCGGGCTGCTGATTAACGTAGGATACCCTTCATTCCTGGGAGAAAAGAGAGACATCGACCTCATCATTGCACCGGAGTACAGCGCTGGAAACATGTTTGAGGTACAGTGTGTGTGTGTGATTGTGTGTGTGTTTGGCCGTGTTTCCATCCAACACTTTCAGTATAGTACTTTTAGAACTGTCCGTAACCCGTAAGGACACGTACCTAAACACTAGATCTGTTCCGCCTTTCCACCACAGACGGCACCCCCAAATGTAGGCGGGGTTGTTACCGGATGGTAAGAGCCATGGACAGCCATGCGTTGAAAAAAAACGAGCTGAGAAACCTTTTTTTTTTTTACTCCTAACTGTTCCATCCAGCTCCTGGCTGTATTTCCTATTCATGGACGATGCAGATGAACGTCTGCACCAATGGTGGACTGCAGTGTTTCTAGCTCCACCTTTTGTCAGGGATTGTGCTGGCTTGGACCCAAAATGCAGAGCGTAAAGGTGAAGAGGCAGCGGGAAGTTTTTTGAAGGTTTAGTGATACAAATACAAATGGCTTACAAACAAAAGGTGTCCTGAAAACGGCAGGTACAAACTTGCAAAAGAGAGCCAAACAAAAACCAATACTCTAGTAAAACTGAAAACAAGCATAAACAAACCACATAGGGGAAAGGCGCAGGAAAGACACATGGAATGACGACGTTCGGACAACAGACCAAGAAAGCACAGATACTAAATACACAAGGTAACGAGGGTGAAACAAGGGACCGGTGACATGAGGGCTGAGGAACAGGTGAAACACATCAGGGCGGGGCAGAAAATCACAGAGGCGGGAAAACACAAGGCAGGAAGCTGTGTTTGAAACCGTTACCTATCCGTAGACAGTTAAAGAAATGGACCAACAGATCCCGTTGCTCTGGACGGAGACCAGTGAAGGATATTAGAAGCACCTTTCCGGTGAGGGCTGAGCGTTACTGAGCAGCCTCCAACTGAGCTTGAAGACGTAGATGTGACATGAGCAACCTGTCTGAAAGTTGGAAGTCTTCTGGTAGCTGTGCCAAGAGAAATCTCAATCATTCCCAATCTTGCAGAGACGGAGAGCGTAGGTATATGTAAGGAGATAACATGGGCACAGGCTAATTATTGCTAACTAAAATGCTAGTTAACATTAGTAATCAATCGGCGTTGATAAACACGCTGAAAAGCGAGTGTGTGTCTTCATAACGCGCCAATAACGGCATACCAATTGGCGTGTCATACATACGCCACTTCATGAGATCAGTCTGATATAGGGAACAGTGAGTGAGTGAGGGAGGGAGCGGTTTTGAACACAGCTAGAGAGAAACAGACACTACAAAGTAAAACAGGAAACTGAAGCATAAAAACACACACATGGTAAAGCACAGAGAATACAGAAACACGTGAGACGGTAAACAAAGAAACAGGGAATCAATTAACACAATAAAACAGGAAAAACTACAACTGAAAACCACAACCATGACACCTTTTAGTATCGGACCAGTGTGCTAGGTACCTCAACAGAAAGGTAACGAAAAACGGATGGAGCAGTTCATTCGGTACCATCTACTAACTTTTGACAATGGAAACGCAAAAATAACCATTCTAATGTGTAACGAACTGAACCGACCTGAACCGAACTGGACTGCTAGGAGGAAACAAGGCTTTTCAGTCTGCTGGAAAGTCGTCCTGGATTGAAACTAACTGTTAATGCCGGCAGTATAATACCATATAGTGTATGGGCCTTTGACTGCAAGGCAATCAAACCATTGACCCATTGTTTAATAACTATCAGTAATTATTTTATTATGGAAGGTCATTTCCTTTACTAGACTTAATGCAACCTAGTCTATGGTCCATTTAAGATGCTTTAATGCAAACCTCTTCACTCCAGTCTCCCAACACCCTGGCCCTTCCCTGTGAGAGTATTCAGCTAAAGTTAAACAAACTTTTAATTTACCTTCAGCCAAACTCAAGTTTAATCTCAAAGATCACCCTGCTCCTAGTAAACGTAGGCTCAAAAGCATGTGCTGGATACTTCCTTCCTATAGGTCCTTCGTTTTATGGTTGGTTCCGACTTTCTAAAACTTTTTGAACAATGGAACCATTGTCTTTCAAGGAGTGATTTACATGTAATCTGGAGAAAACGTCAGTCTTCTGGGCCCACAGCCCGCTGCTCCGAAGCCTTGCATCAGCACAAGCACCTGGAACTCCCAGGCAGCAAGCATGTTCAGTTACGTCGGTTTCTCTGTCGTTGTTTTTCACATAGAACCGGGCTGGTTTGTGTTGGGGACCCGTTCAGTTTATTTGACATTTTTGCATTGGCCTGGCGTTGAGCTTCGGGTCCCCCGGTGACCCTCGCGTACTATGTGATGTCATTTCACGTGAACTGGCACGGGGGATCCCAGAGACCCGTGCTGCGATCGAACGCGTTTGGACAGGCTAATACAAAATGTAAATAAATCTAACCAGGTCCCCATGACACGAAGGACAATACATAGGGGTCCACTAAAACAAAGCGCTAAAGTTAGCTAATGTCAGCCATCAGAGCTAACGTTAGCTGACGGCAGTCACAGACAACGGCACAGAGAAACAGACTCACTTGCGGTTTGGGAGTTCCAGGTCAAGTCTTGAAGGCCGCCACCGTAGATGTACGGTAAAGCCAGAAGCCGTCAGTAAGCACCGTGCACGGAGATGGGCGGCTACTCGCTGTTTTTCCGTGCTGGTCAGCATTCTTCTTGAGCATTTAGCGGCAGTCTAGAACATTTGTAACGTTAGGTGTATATACTGCCCACGTCAGGTCCGGAAGGATTGCATCCCCTGGTACATACGGTACTGTGGAAAAATGAGTACCACCACGTTTTCAGAATTTTGGTACCGAGTTGGTTCCAAAGTACCGGTTCTCGTGACATCCCTAGTGCAATGTATGTTCCAGCTTTGTGTACATGTGATTTAACTGACTGATCAGTATCACCTTGTCTCGTTCCTGCACATATAGATATTCCCCCTAACCCTTAGTAAGACCCTAATACTTCTAAACCTTTTATAAAAGTATGCCAAATAATAAAGCGGTACCTGCCTAACTCAGGTATGATTTATTGCAAACGAGCATGAAAGCGGTGAAAAAATGTTGACCCTCTAGTCCCTTCACAGACTCTGACTCTTGCCAGAGACTATGCAGCCGAGGTGAATAAGCCTTTCCCAGAGATAGACGCCAAAATCCTGGAGGAGAGAGACTGGCCAAAGGGCTGCTACGTGCTGAAGGGAAAGGAGAAGGAACCCACGATTGTTTACATGCCGCTCTTCAACAGACACAACTGCAAAGGTCTGTTACACACAGATTTTTTTCTTGACGTTTCTGCGCAGATAAAGACTTATGAAACAAACACTACCAATCGGACATGTTACAGCAGTAATGCGACCCAGAATTGGGGAGAATTTATCAACATTGGCAGCCCAGATGACATTGTTCTCTACTGTTAGCCATGTAGCTAGCTACTTTAGTTAGCAGTTGACACTTAATAGAATATAGCAGCAATTTCTACAGTCAAAAATCACAGATAAAGGCAAAATACTAAGCAAGTACTACTAACAGAAAATGTTTCAGGAGTAATGTGACCTCAGCCAAGGTGACATTGTTTACTGCTGTTAGCATGTAGTTTCATGCGACAATGTGAACATTGCAGTGGCTTAAAATAAAACCACTCCAGTCCTGCCTACTTGGAGCAGATGACCAATCATAGCAGGCCGGCTTAGAGTTGCGTAACACTTAGCCGAGAGTAGAAAAAACTGTTGAAACCGGAGCGTTCAGAACAGTTAAAAATCTGAACGTTTTAGCTCACAGGGATTTGTCTAAAATACATTTCCCTCATTATTTCAAGTTTGGGCCACGTTTAACATGAAAATCCAACATTATAACATTGTAGATATGACAGAAAACACGGAAAAGCATATGTGACCTTTAAGTTCAGAGAGTGGTTTGGGTCAAAATCAGACGCTACTTTGTTTCTAGTTACGCACATGCTGCAGAACGTGACATACTGTAGTTCCGTTTGTTCCGTAAAAAAGTTTTAAAAAAAACATACTACTTGGTGAAAGTCCTGTGTGTGTTTGACCTATGCACCAACCCACCCTACCTCCTTACTGACTTATCAAGGCATTTTTCGGGGGTGGAGCGTCTCGATTGGAGCCTGAACAGGTCTTTGCTGTTTTCTGTAGATGCAGCGGAGTTCAAAGCAAAGATGGAGGAGTTCTCCACCTTCCAGCGTCCCTACAGCCAGGAGAAGATTGAGTTTGTGTTGGAGACGGCGAAAGCCAACATAAAGACCAACAAGGAAACTCTGCTGAGGGAGATCAAGAAGGCTGTTCTCCGCCGACACAACAAGATATAGGGTGGGGGGGGGGGCACCGTCAGGGTAGGACACACCGGAATCTCACATCTTGGTACAGTGTGTGATCTGTGTGTCTCTGTGTGTCTGAGCCTGTGTGAATTAGGGATAGACAGACTATCGGCCCTGGCTGATTATCTGTATTGGCGTTTTATTTTCCTGATAACCAATAAAATTAATGAATTAAAAAGTGCGCTACTATGGCTCGGCTACAGCTCTGTGTCCGTCCCTCTGCTTCGGTTTCACTCAGCAAGATTTTTTAATTTTCACTGTAAATGCATATCGGTTCCAAATCAGTTATCGGTTTCATTAACTACTAATAATCGATATTGGCCTTGAAAAACCTGTATCGGTCAATCCCTAGTTTGAATGGCAGCGTTCCCCCGGGGTTTAAAAATGGTCTTAAATTTAATATTCTAAAAATAAGGCCTTAAAAGTATTGAATTTTGTTTACAAAAACAGAAATACTTTGCACATCTACAATGTGAGACAGGTGCATCGGAGGGGGACAAGCAGGACAAAAGTTGCAAAGAAAACTCCCGCACACTGTCTAACTTGCAAAAAATATATAAAGTTTAATAGTTGGCAATGTTTCGGTACTAGACCATCTTCAGGCAAATGGTGTTACATCCTGAGAAGCCATCTTTTGTAGGAGGTGACTGTTTTTGGGCACCAATCAACAACTTCCACATGAAATCAGGCATGAATGCATAACATTAATTTACATATCCTTTACTGGGGACTCTTGTTGTGTTTATTGTGATATTTTTCCTCTATTTATCTGTTAATGGATAAGGTACCTAGCAGGTTTTGGAACTATGCCTTAACATGAATGCTCTACATGATTTTTTGTGTGGATTCATTTTACAGAAATCAACATCCATCTACTATAGAATGCTCTGGTATGAGATGTATATATATATATATATAGTAAGGAAAATAAGTATTTGAACACCCTGCTATTTTGCAAGTTCTCCCACTTAGAAATCATGGAGGGGTCTGAAATTGTCATCGTAGGTGCATGTCCACTGTGAGAGACATAATCTAAAAAAAAAAATCCAGAAATCACAATGTATGACTTTTTTAACTATTTATTTGTATGATACAGCTGCAAATAAGTATTGTTTGCAATTACAGAGGTCAAACGTTTCCTGTAGTTTTTCACCAGGTTTGCACACACTGCAGGAGGGATTTTGGCCCACTCCTCCACACAGATCTTCTCTAGATCAGTCAGGTTTCTGGGCTGTCGCTGAGAAACACGGAGTTTGAGCTCCCTCCAAAGATTCTCTATTGGGTTTAGGTCTGGAGACTGGCTAGGCCACGCCAGAACCTTGATATGCTTCTTACAGAGCCACTCCTTGGTTATCCTGGCTGTGTGCTTCAGGTCATTGTCATGTTGGAAGACCCAGCCTCGACCCATCTTCAATGTTCTAACTGAGGGAAGGAGGTTGTTCCCCAAAATCTCGCAATACATGGCCCCGGTCATCCTCTCCTTAATACAGTGCAGTCGCCCTGTCCCATGTGCAGAAAAACACCCCCAAAGCATGATGCTACCACCCCCATGCTTCACAGTAGGGATGGTGTTCTTGGGATGGTACTCAGCATTCTTCTTCCTCCAAACACGGTTAGTGGAATTATGACCAAAAATGTGCTGGTTTAAGCAGGGGAACCTTCCGTGCCATGCATGATTTCAAACCATGACGTCTTAGTGTATTACCAACAGTAACCTTGGAAACGGTGGTCCCAGCTCTTTTCAGGTCATTGACCAGCTCCTCCCGTGTAGTTCTGGGCTGATTTCTCACCTTTCTTAGGATCATTGAGACCCCACGAGGTGAGATCTTGCATGGAGCCCCAGTCCGAGGGAGATTGACAGTCATGTTTAGCTTCTTCCATTTTCTAATGATTGCTCCAACAGTGGACCTTTTTTCACCAAGCTGCTTGGCAATTTCCCCGTAGCCCTTTCCAGCCTTGTGGAGGTGTACAATTTTGTCTCTAGTGTCTTTGGACAGCTCTTTGGTCTTGGCCATGTTAGTAGTTGGATTCTTACTGATTGTCTGGGGTGGACAGGTGTCTTTATGCAGCTAATGACCTCAAACAGGGCATCTAATTTAGGATAATAAATGGAGTGGAGGTGGACATTTTAAAGGCAGACTAACAGGTCTTTGAGGGTCAGAATTCTAGCTGATAGACAGGTGTTCAAATACTTATTTGCAGCTGTATCATACAAATAAATAGTTAAAAAATCATATATTGTGATTTCTGGATTTTTGTTTTTAGATTATGTCTCTCACAGTGGACATGCACCTACGATGACAATTTCAGACCCCTCCATGATTTCTAAGTGGGAGAACTTGCAAAATAGCAGGATGTTCAAATACTTATTTTCCTCACTGTATATATATATATATATATATATATAGTTGTATTGAAGTTTAAGCTCTATCTATAGTAATGGATAAGTCAGTGTCTTAGTACCAAAACGTTGCCTTCTATTAAACTTTATATATTTTTTGCAGGTTAGACAGTTTACAAAGGTCTTACATTTTTTCTTGACCTTTCGTAGGTATTAAATGAATATTTAGTGTGGGTAACGTTTAAAAGAAGATGATTTTGTACTTTTAGTTTCATAGCATAAGAGCTCTAAATGTGTGACAGACATTTTATTCATTTTATGTTAGAGTACAAACACACTGCACAAAAAGGTTTTATTAAATTTAGGTTATTTACTTGGTAAATACTTCTTTTCTCGGGCTTAAAATCAACACTGATTTTCCAATATATGGCCCTAAATCTGGCATTAAATTTCATCCTAGGTGGTATTATAAAGGTCTTAAAAAGTCTTAACTTTAACTTGGAGAACCCTGGGGGTATGTTGGGGGGAAAGGAGATGGACGGATAATAAAGTATTCAGTAATAGGAGTTTATGTAATATCCTGTGTGTCAGTGTGCGTGTGCTCGTCTCAGACAGAGAGAGACGTGAATGGTTGATGGATGAATAACTGACCAGTGGTGGAATGTAACTAAGTACATTTACTCCAGTACTATATGTAATTACTGTACTTAAGTACAGATGTTGAGGTACATGTACTTTACTTTAGTCTTTTCTTTTCATGCCACTTTCTACTTCTACTCCACTACATTTCAGAGAGAAATATTGTACTTTTTACTCCGCTACATTAACCTGACAGCTTTAGTTACTATAGTTACTTTACACATTAAGATCGTTGCACTCAAAACAGAATATTTTATATTTTATACAATTAATTTTTTATCAGAATACAGCATAGAAAATCTGCTTAGAAATATAAGAAATATTGGATAGGATAGAACAACACAATGTATTTCTGCTAAATATAACAACACATTCATTATTAATTTGACTTATTTTCATTTTAAACTAATTGTAAATCCAAATACAATACACATTTTCTATAGGCTCAGTCTGCCACTTTAAAAAAACAAAACAATTCATGTGCTGGTCCCATGGTATCAGAATTTTGGATAGCTATCATGGAAACATTAATTGGTCATGTGACAATGGCTGGGAAGATTGTCAGAACAGGCACCCAAGTGACAGTACTCTGATCCAATGGAAATCACAATTATCACATAGTGAACTGATATTTATTTTTACTTGTGAAGAGCGTTGTATGGAACCATCCAGGTTATTTTTTTGGGGCAATTTGGTTGAAAGAAACCCAAATGTCTGATATAGAAACTTTGAAAACGGGTCCATTTTGACACGAAAACAACAGGAGGGTTAATTGTATTGATGTACTGGCCCATTTAATGCACTGAAGTAACCCAAAGGTACCGCTAGAGGTCGCACAGCATCCACAGCTGGGAGTTTGAGTGTCTTTAGATAGGTCAGTAGAACCAAGCGTTCATCAAGGCCGTCTGCATCCACACTGGGCTGCTTTGATGTCGCTGTATTACCCTGGATGATCTAGCATTTTATATCAAGTTCAGACAGTAAGATCATCACTGATGAGCAGTCCTGTCTTTGTGTTAACAAACTGGTTGAAGCTGACGGTGTTTGCTTGAGTTTTATTTTTTGATTCAACCTTTTATTTACCCAGGTAAGCCGATTGAGAACAAATTCTCATTTGCATGGGCGACCTGGCCAAGACAAAGCATAAGAGACAACATAGTTACACAGTAAATACGCAAAACAGAAACATACAAAATACTAGAGATGGCCCGATACCATTTTTTGCTTGCTGATACCGATTCTGATACCTGAACTTGCGTATCGGCTGATATCGAGTACCGATCCGATACCAGTGTGTTATATATTTTAATATGTTTTAACAGCTGTTACTGCATACTATCCCTGTATGGATGTGATATGATTTCTATCTTTGTTGTCGGTCTGGCTCAGGTTAAACTCTTTGTGAAACATGAACTTTATTTTATTATGCAGTTTGACAGTGATAATGGGAAAAGAACATAAATAAACTACTTTACGTAGATTTTCTTTAGGGCTTTATTACGTATCGGTATGGGATCGGTGCATTAACTCCAGTACTTCCCGATACCAGCGTTTTAGGCAGTATCGGAGCCGATACCAGTATCGGTATCGGCGCATCTCTACAAAATACAGTAAAGAATCTACAAAAATACAGATCAAATCAAGAGTCGATATACAGTTTGTGCCCGGTGATGTCGGTGTGGTAGGCCTACGGCAGTAACACAATAGGCTACTAATAGGCCTACAATAGACCAAGTAAAAATACTGAATGTAGTAGGCTACAGATATGGAATAGTGCAAAAGAGCATTAAACAAACATGACAGCATATACGTATATACACTCTCCCTATTACAGTTTCTGTTAAAGTTTCCTCCATTCAGAGTAGAACCTAATCGTGCTTTGTGGCCTTTTAAACTCTCATGTTGTCCTCGGGTCAAATTTGACCCGTTTTCAAAGTTTTGTATATAGGCTTTCAGAAATGTGGGACGTCGAAATAAGCGCCGAAAACAGCGACAAAGTGGAAGACTGGAAGAAAACGTCAGAAAAACGGACAAAAAAACATTGAAAAAAGCGGTACAAATGTTGAAAAGAGTGACCATAATGCTGAGAAGAAAAAAAAAATCCCAACAAAAACGAAATAAATTTAAAAAAAAAAAAAACTTTGAAAAAAGCAACATGGTCGACGGGAAACATGCATGATTTCCCAAGAACAAGTCTCGCTGATATATATATATATATATATATATATATATATATATATATATATATTTTGCTTCACAGGCTGTACTATTGTGTCATTCTCGTACGATATCTTGGATAGGCTACGTTGTCTCTCTCTGTCAGTGGGTGCGCTCTCGGTGCGCTCTGCGTCGTCACTGAAGTTGCCTGATCCGCTGCTGCCACACGAGCGGGGAGCTCCAAACACTCACCCTCTCCAGAGGAACCAAAAAAAAAAAAGAAAAAGAAAGAAAGAGAAGGAGAAAATGTATTTCGGTACGGATTTCACAGCTGAAATGTCTTCAGGATGGATAGATACGGAGATAGATGCATGACAGACGCGGGTAAAAACAGAGAAATGTTGCATTTCACCAAACACCAAACCGGGAAGAGAAGGAGGACGATGCTGTGAGTCCTGGGAGGTTTCCTAACCATCTCGGAGCTTCGCGGGACACACACACACACACACACACACACACACACACACACACACACACACACACACACACGGGGGCAAGAAGAACCGGAGCAAAAAAAAGGGGAGATGTTCAAAGTTAGACCGTGTCGTCTACAAGTGCGAGACCCGCAACAGCTGCAGCAAATGAGCATGAATTGAACGAAGAATGCATGCCGTTTGGGATATATCTGTGATTCTGCAAACATATATCATCTGCACGTCATCAGGTAAGGTGCCTAGAAGGAACGTTATGGTCATTAAAAAAAAAAAAAAAAAATAGCACACACACACACACACACACACACACACACACACACACACACACACACACACATAGCAGAATATCAGAAAATTAAACTCGGATATGGAATAAAATTAATGAAAATGTTGCAGTGACGCCGTGAATTTCATGCATTAATTCACACTTAAATACTTACAGATATATTATGTATCCTAGTTGTTGTAGGGACGTTTGGAATCATTTGGGATAATTGGCTGAATTTAGTCCTCTTTTACTTTTAAAATCGCCATAATTACAGACCTACCTGCCTAGGCAAACTGTCGCCAATCACTTCACTTCACTATGCAGTGCGTGGGGCTCCTAGTATTTACAGTAACCTATAACGTGTCAACAGTCTGTTTGCACAGACAGACGTATACAGTACCACAGCAGTCACTGGTGAGACCCAAAACCATTGACATGACTGAATTCGTGACTCAATAGTCACACATCATAACTCAGCACTCTAATCCGTAGCCTCTCGTGCAAGCGGGTGCAAAAAAAAAGAAAAGAAATGCAGGTTTTAACAGGATTAATCACTAATAAAAGCAGAGAAAATAAAGAGTTAAAATATGACTGAAAAGCAAATTCGAATTGGTCAAAAGGTAACATGTATTACTCATGCCTCACGCCTGAAGAGACGCATTTCACCACATTGTATCATCAAACATTTTCAAGTTCAAAACAGCTACTCAAAATCATTTTCTGATTATTTATTTTTTCCACAAGAATAGCAACATAGTGACAAATAGCATGTGTGAAATGTGATGTTGGAGCAATCATTTCTAAAAAACTGGCTGCTTTTTGAATATGAACGGCTCGATAAAAAGGCATGCCTAGTGTTCAAAAGTGAAGAAAAGAGGTGCAGTATTACCCACAGCAAGATGTTAGAGGAAGCAATAAAAAAAGAGAAAAAACAGGAACATGAAGAGACAGAGGCTGAAAAATAAATATAAATATAAAATCAAGTAGTTCCTGTTAACCTGGAACATGTCAGCATGTGTCAAGTGCGAAAAACTTGTAAAATAGTCAACTAGTACAGCAAAAAAATCCAGAAAAGATGCAGTGTCTGAGCTGTTCTTCACTGTTTATAATCACACACACACACACACACACACAGGCTAATGAATGTCACTGTCAGGATGTCTAAGAGCTCATACAGCAGCCTTTGCTTGTGTCAGTGAGGCAACCATCACAATGGGATGAGTCAAGGCTTCAGAAGCTGCCAGCCCCAGTTTTTTTTAACCAAACTGTCTGATCATTTTTATATTAATATGTAGATATAAGACACTCAATATGATCTCTTTATAACTTACAAGCCACACTTAGCCCATGGGAAACTGACTCGATGATGTGGAAGTAGAACAGTGACAATATTCTGGCATCGAAAAATAAAATGTGGCATTGAAAAAGGAAACACTGGCACTGAAAAACGTTCCACTGAATAATAAAATACAGGCTTTAAAAACATTTTGCATTGTGATATGTTTTTATAATGACAATCTTCTGTTTTTTTCTTCATGTCACTCTTTTGTTTTAGTTTCGGTTGATCTTTCCCGTATTTTTTCCGAATTTCTGTCACCGTTTTGGCTGGAGGGGAGGGGTGAGGAGAGCATGATTTACATATTTAAAAAAAAAAAAACAATGCAAAAATATCAAATTATTTTTCTGATCACATGAAAAGAAGTGAAGGACCTGACATACCGGTGTCAGGACAACAACCTACTCATGAATATCAGCAGGACTAAAGGGATGATAGTGAACTTATATAAACGGGTCCTCGGTGGAGAGGGTGGACAGCTTCAAGTACTTTGGTGTCTACATCACAGAGGGTCTGACTTGGGCGCTACATACTGACTCAGATGTGAGAAAGGCAAGGCAGAGACCGTATCACCTCAGGCGCCTGAAAAAATTCCGGGTATCCCCTAAAATACTTATTTGTGATTTCTACTGCTGCGTCATCGAGAGCGTTCTGACGGGGAACATCACTGCCTGGTACAGAAACGGCACTGAACAGGACAACAAGACCGTGCAGAGAGTGGTTGGTTCTGCTGGACATACAATAAGCGGTGCCCTACTCTGCCTGAAAGATATTTACACCAGGCGCTTCAAGAAGCGTTTTTAGGGGTACCAAATATATTTTATATATATATATATATATATATATATATATATATTTATTTATATATATATATATTTATATATATATATATATATTTTTAATATATATACATATATATATTTTATATATATTTATATATATATATATATAAATATATATATATATAAATAAATATATATATATATATATATATATATATATATATATATATATATATATATATATATATGTCTGTATGTATATACATACATACATACATCCATACATACATATGTATATATATATGATATGCTTGAAATAATAACAAAAATATATAGTCCGACCAATAATCGCTTATATAATTACAATTTGGCATATCTAAACAAAATTCAATAAATACCAGTCATATGCCTTGAGACCTTAGCTAATGTTAGCAATTAATTGTGGGTAAACAAAAAAAACTTATTATTAACGATTATGGAAAACAATTGACAATTATGTAAAAATTGTTACAGGTTCTCAGTATCTAACCTTTTCTTTTATCCGCCTCTTCTTATTCCTTCCCTTTGCAGTTCAATGGAAGCTTCAATCACAAAGCGCATTATCACACCACCAAAGGGACCAGTGAAGAAAGAAAAGAAAAAAAGAAACATGTTTAATTTAAGAACTGTTTCCTCTTTCTCTCTGTCTTTGTCCCTGCAGCTCAGCCGATTACATCCAAGCTCGATGCAGGTTGGTGGGCGTATAAGGACGTCGTCCAGGGCACCTTTGTTCCAGGTAATAAATAGACCATCTCCCACCTCATACACAACATGGTGCATTAGCCAACACATTGTAAAACATTTGTCAATGCTATGGAAGGTATAGCCAACGAGAGTTGTACTCCCAATTATGGAAGTGTCATATCAAAATCATGTCTGTGAATCCTGGTGAGGGTACCCGCGGGGGTCTTTTGAAATTTAATATTTGAAAAAAAAGGCCTTAAAAGTCTTAAATTTCTTTAGAAAGTCTTACATTTCGTTCACAAAGGTCTTACATTTGTATTGTCCTTTCATAGAATCCTATGAATAATATAGATATATAACTATATAATAGAAATAACTCCTTCATTGTTTCGTCACGAAGCATGTTTGTATTGAATGCTACAATAAAATGTTATATTAAATTTAAGTACTTGGTAAATAATTCTTGTTATAGCCAGTCCCTCCAGAAAAAATGTGACTATGCGATCGCATAATTCAATGCATAATCAGCCAAAGTCCGCATATTTATGCGGGGGACGCATTTTTTCAAATACGCCGCACTTTTGCCGCATAAATTGCTGATTTCCGTGCAAAATATGCAGGGCTTGCATGATTTCATAATCCCCGCTTTTTCGTTGCAAAAAAGTCACATATATCTTAGCAGAAAGTTGAAAAATGTTGCGTTTACTTCACACAAGAGCAGCCATTTTCCCCTGTTGCCATGGGAACGTTATGAAGTGACGTAATTACGCGACGTGAACATCATTGAAAAGCTGCAAACCTCGCGATGAACCCTAGAGGAAACTGCAGTTTTTGCAAGTTCCCGCAATTTCATCGCATAAAATTGCATAAATATCCCGCATATTCCATCAAATTTTTTAAGAAAAAAAAGAAAAAGAAAACATGCCGCATAATCAAGGATTTTTGCCCGCAACAATCACAAAAAACGCATTTTTCTGGAAGGATTGTATAGCCTAAAATCCTTTCTGATATTCCATTATATCCTATATACTTTTACCAGTATGGACAGGAAGTTGGTATTACATTTCATTATAAATGGTATTAAAGTGGCCATATTATGCTCATTTTCAGGTTCATAATTGTATTTTGAGGTTGTACCAGAATAGGTTTACATGGTTTAATTTAAAAAAACACCATATTTTTGTTGTACTGCACATTGCTGCAGCTCCTCTTTTCACCCTGTGTTGAGCTCTCTGTTTTAGCTACAGAGTGAGACCTCTCACTGCTGTAACATCTTTGTTGGCAGTCGCACATGCGCAGTAGCTAGGTAAGGATCACATCATCTAGCTAGCGTCTTTGTGTCGTTTTGCGTGGAATACCTGCAGAACAGGGACATGTAAGTCGTTCTTTTGTAGATTATGGTGAACTAGTGTGTGTTGTAGCAGTGTTTTGCCATTCAGAACGAGCTAGCATGCTAGCGTGAGCATGGCATGCTACGGTTAGCCACCTCGTTTTGGCTAGTGACGTAAAAAGCCCTGCCGATTTTGAACAGCTCACCTTTAGGCTGAAGGCAGGACACATTCAGAAACCTGTATCTCACTCAAAACAGCATGGATGTTTTTTTTTCCAAGTTTGTATGCGTGTGGAAGCACCAGAGACACAAAATAACACCCCAAATCCCAGAAAAATTGATTTTTTCATAATATGGGCACTTTAAGAAGGTCTTAAAAAGTCTTAAATTTAACTCATGGAAACCTGGGGGTACCTTGCTGGTTATTTAAAGCTAAACCGGCCCAGAATTAGTGCTAATAAAAAAAGACTTTCAACAGATACTTGATTTTTGTATTGCAAAAAGCAGTATCTTAAGGATCTCTAAAAATGAGAAAAGAAAAAAATGTTCAATGACTTATGCCCAGTGCTAACGCTCTGTACCAATGCAGGAAGCGGTGTGGAGCAGAAAGTCAGGGTGGATCCGGGGGATGGGTGGATAGACTCCAAAAACTATATCGGCCGTTTAATCCCAACCCTCTTATACGACCCACAGGAGTGTTTTATAAATTAGGCCCCTAGCAGGTGGCAGGAAATACGACCTTAAAACTGAACCAGAGGATGTAATAATCACGGTTTTAAACATACCGTTAATGTTGTGAAACTGTCAGGATCCGGCTGTGACTGACTGCCTTTGTGCCACTCTTGTGGCCATTTTGTGTATTGTGTTGTGAATTGTGCTTGTTTCTGTGTTCCATGTGTTCTGTGGTTACCTGTGGTTACCTGTCTGTCATGTGTCTTTGTCTCCGCCCATCCCCTTATTTGGTCTGCACTTCCTGTCTTGTTAGTTTCCCTCCAGTTCTGCTCTCACCTGTTGCTTGTTACTGTCTTGTCCAATCCCCTGTCTTTCTGTTCACTGGTCTGTGTATTTCTACACCCCTCTGTTCTTTTGTCTCTTGTTGGTTCGTCTCTCTCTGTTTGTTCCTGTGAGTCCTTTTCGTTTTTGTGAGTTTATAAGTTGTAGAGTCAAAATAAAGTGTGTTAGTTTTGCACATCTGCCGGAAAGAGTCTTGCATTTGGGTCCTCCTGCTGAAACCATGACAAAAACACTTGTAGTTTGGTTACGTTTAGATCCAAAAATGTCTTGGTTATGTTTAGGAAGTACACTGATTAGTTAAATTTAGAAAAAGATTGTGCTTTGGGTTAAAATCAGACTTCACTTTGGGTTATGCACATGACACAGAATGTGTCTTGGCTCTGTTTTTTCCCGTAAATTAAAAAAAACTCCACTATTTTGTATTATTTTTTAAACAGGACTCAAACTCCGCTCTCATGCGATGAAAGTGCTGTTAGTTTGACCCATCCACCACCCCAACCAACTTCCTTGTGCGGAAATATGTATCGTAATTGCCGCTCGAACAAACGACTTATGTGGCCGTTTTTTCGGGGGGGGGGTGACAGTGTCATAGACTGCAGGCCGGAGTTTATGTCCTGTGACAATCCAGTTAATGTTACCCTTCCCATACTGTATATGACATGCACAGATTGTGGAAAGATTTCATTTTAAAAAATGAACATGATCCAGGGTTTTGCAAACAGTTTTTCTAATCATAGAGTTTGCACCAGGGGGAATAGATCGGATGGTGTGTTAGTGAGTTTAGAGATGATGTAGAGTGAATGAGGGACACTTCCATACACTTCTACACTTCTATTGTCATACGCAATTAATTAACTTCAGCCAAGGTAGTGAAGTTGCTGCGACACTGCGACTGATGTGGCTTTGCATGTACAAAATAAGGGATTATTTATAATAACTTTGAAATTAACTGAGTTTAATTTTGGAGTTATACTTTCATGCTAGAGCAAGTGTCATGCTTTTTAAATGGCGTGTTTCCCGTTTTAGAACGAGACTGAAATATTTCCAATTGAATGAAGACGTGTGTGTGTGTGTGTGTGTGTGTGTGTGTGTGTGTGTGTGTGTGTGTGTGTGTGTGTGTGTGTGTGTGAGAGAGACAGGCCTTCTGGGATATTTGAGACTGACAGTAGGCTCATCACATCCGTGAGTGTAGCTTTTTCACACTCTACTCTCACACTACACCTTTCTCCCCGCTTTGTGTTAGTGCTGTGCCAGCATAGAAGAAATCAACAAAATAGAAGAAATTGGGGAATAAATTTAGCACAAAAAAAACTCAGGTCACTGTCAACTTGTGATACGTTTTCTGTGATCACCTTTGCAGCCCCGTGAGGCACACATGCCATTTGCTGAGATAAGAGGGACAAAGCTGTGGGTGCTTTCACCACAGCTACGCCGCGTGCGCTACGCCGCGTGCGCTACGCCGCGTGCGCTACGCCGCGTGCGCTACGCCGCGTGCGCTACGCCGCGTGCCCTCTCTAGCGTCCTCTCCTTCGTTGTCGTTGTCACCGGCCTTAATAGGCGTTTACATCTGCATGATGGCAAATATTCTCTATATATGCAGAACGCACTGCCTCAATTGTATGAAACGGTACACACTTCCTGTCTCCTAAATGGCCGTGGCCTCGTTTAAAAGTGTAGTGGGTGGATGGATGAAAAGTTAATATTTTCTTTTGCTAACATTAGATATTTACACCTAAAAGCCATATATAGCATTACGGAAATTAGTTCTGTTAGGGCATTTGTGAACGTTAGTTAAAGTTGGTTTATCCGTGTTGCCAGATCTCGCCAGAGTTTGTTGCCGAAACAGAAACGGGTCTCGGACGAAGGTGATTTTCTCCTGATGTGTCCGTCTAAAAAATGCCATGTTAGAGTCAGAGTGTTCTGGAGATATGTGGCTTGTAAAGAATGGGTCCTATATTTACTTTGGTGACAATGGGGCGAAAGAATCGGTCATAATCGGTTCACGTTCACTTCTCCCATTGGAATCAATACACTCAGGACCTGCCGCTAGTCTCCTAAAGAGGCGTGGTGGTGGGGAAACCCACGTGACACTGATACAGGAAGTTAATCTGAATTGGGGCTTCTCGGTTCTAAACCGTCTCTGATGACAATTATCCTGCATATCCTATGTTCCTGTAGACCACTGGTTGTGTGCATCCTCAAAACAAAGAATCATGCAAAAACACCACTTTCAATTTTGTGTTTACCAGATATGTGCTTATAACTTTCTCGGAAATAAGTCATACAGTATGAACAAGCATAAAATATGACTAATCGGCTTAAGAAATCTTAGTCGACTAATGCCTACCATACACTAGTAGACTGAAAAGACTTTTAAAAAAACTCAAGTCTGATACCATCTCACATCTAAAGAGTATCTGTCATAATATGTTAAGACTGGAGATCTTGCAGGGTCACAATTTGCAAGACTACAATTAGATTTGTTTTGAAAACTTTAACCAAGTTAGCTAGCTACCGCTAGCTTTTTTTTTTTTTTTTTACTGTTGAGCATAGCACAGAGCCATAGCAACCATAAACAACACGGGCTCTAGCCGCTTGCTGCTTCCTGTTTGTTGCTGGGGGGGACGCGTACCCATTGGTTGTTGACAATGTGTATTTTTTTCTTTTTAAAGAGTTTTTTGTGGCATTTTTAGGCCTTTATTTTTGACAGGACAGCTTTGACTTGAAAGGGGAGAGAGAGGGGCAATGACATGCGGGAAAGGGCCGCAAGTCAGAACCAAACTTGCGGCGCTGTGTCGAGGACTGAGCCTCTGTATATGGGCGTGCACTCTACGGGCCCGGTTCTAGGCAGGGGCATGGGGGTAATGGTTTATTGCCATTTCTTAAAAACCAATCACAATCGTCATGGGCGGTGCTAAGCTCTGCACAGAGCCGCTGCAAAATAGACTCAGGAAGGAACTTGTTTTGGTGGAACATGTGTACGTTTAAAAGTTGTTTTGGTCGTGCAACAGAAAACTCAGATTGGACAGATAGTCTAGCTAGCTGTCTGGATTTACCCTGCAGAGATCTGAGGAGCAGTTAACCATTGTCCTCAGAAATCCACCGGAGTTTACAATTCCATGAAAAGACATGCATCTGGCGGAATTTCCTGCGGCACCGGAGCAATCCCGGAAGTGGAACGTCGAGGATATAGCCTACCTTACACCAAACGATTGAGACGACGGGAGCACTCCCTAACTCTAGCAAGACTCTCATGATTTCATTCCGATATTTGAAATTAGTCTGCAGTGGAATCACTTGAAAAGTCTCTTTGGTGTAAGATCGGTATAAGACCAAAACAACAATTAATCGACCAAGAGGGGGCAGCCCTAGTCATTTCTCCTCCAGTCTCCGTCTTTCTTTGCATCAGGCAATCAGGCAGTGAGTGGAGCCAGGTTCATTCTTTGGTTTTTACAGTTATGTATATTTGATCACATCTGTGTCTGGTTGTCTCCCTTTCTCCTTTTATCCTCTTCCCTCCCCTTGTCTTTATTCTCTCTCATCTCCTCTGGCCTTTCAGCTCTTCCCCTACCTGTTCCTCCTGTTTCCCTGTCTGTTTATGGCTAGTCCATTTTTCCTTTAGCCTTTTCTCTCTTTTCCTCCAGCGTCTCCTTCCTCATCCTCATCCCCGTCCCCAGTCACCCATCCTTCTCTCTCCCTCTCTTTGTTACCCCTCTCATTTCTCTTCCCCTGGCCCTATTCCCTCCAGTCCACTCTTCCTTCTAGCCTGAAAGGCTTGGGGATGTTTTCATCACTCATTTGGAATTTGCTCACGGCTCGACTGTGCAGATGGCTCTGACTTTCGTCTCAGTTTCACTTGGATATGTGAAAAACATAGACGGTCGGAGGTTATATTGTGTTGGCCACGCTAATCTAAAATGTCACTGTTCCAAAAAACCTTGTGTCCTTGCTTCCAGTGTATCACAAGCCAATTTCAGAAGGGAAAACGACACAACAAAGGAACCGAACCAGAAACAGCTAATATCAGTCGGAGAAGCAATACAATGGATAATTTAAATCAAAATCAAAACTGGAAAAAAAACAGGTGACAATAACAACATTGTTACAACAAATGATGCAACCCCTAAAGTAATACATTTGGTAGCAGAGGAGTTGAATATTGTTTTCAGCTCTAATGTATGTAGCCCATCTACCCTCTATATGTATGTACATGGGGCCCTGAGTTCTTTAACCCAAATAACTTCCGTATGGTAAAGGTTAGGGTCGCTCTAGAAACCTTCTACCCCCCGGATAGAACAAAATATTCTCCAACGGGTCTCGAACAAAGTCAACTTTCTCCTGATGTCTCCGTCTAAAAAATACCACGTTGGAGTCAGAGTGTTCTGGAGATATGTAGCTTGTAAAGAATGGGTCCTATATTTACTTTGGTGACTATGGGGCGAAAGAATCGGTCATAATCTGTGCTCACGTTCACTTCTCCCATTGGAATCAATACACTTGGGACCTGTCACTAGTCTCCTACAGAGGCGTGGTGGTGGGGAAACCCACGTGACACTGATACAGGAAATTAATCTGGATTTGGGCTTCTCGGTTCTAAATCTAAAGAGAGGTGTGGGCTGAGCTGAGAGCAGAGGGCTTTATATTCAGGCTTGGTATCGTTCAAAAATATTGGATACCGGTACAGATACCAATACTGACTCTGAGGAGATTTACTCTTTAGGTATTGAAATTGGGTATTGAATGAAGAGGCAATTTTCGATACTCGATACTATAGACGCAATTCGGTTAGTGCCTATAAAGTATTGAATTTCGGTACCCAGCCCTACCAAAATTAAACCCTACTTAAAATCAAAGTCTTCATTCCTTTTACTGGAACTCATGATATGGATATGATGATTATCTTTGAATTCTTTAAACAATCACAGTTTTGTTCATTGCAAACAGCAAAGATGCTTTAAATTTAGACATGTTTTTGGCTTTAAACTGGCAAGACTGGATTCTTTATTCCCTTAAAAGTTTGAGTTTCTTGGCTTCCTTGGTGCACCAGACTGAGTAAACTGTCAAACTGCCAATCTCTTCTCCGGAGTTTTCTCCAGCACGCAAGTTAGCAAGGCAGCAAAGTGCTCCTTTTGTGAAGGTGCCAACCTCGAGACGGATGTCGAGGTAGAACAAATATATATATATATTAACTTTAGTTTCAGACGTGCCGTGTGTGGGAGCAGATAGAGTACCTTTTCTTTCAAATAGAACTTTTCCAACCATCTTTTTTTGGCTTCTTCTCACATTGTTTAGGTTTTCCAAATCAGAATCAAGACAGACGCAAATGCAAATGAGGTATAGTGAGATCTTGAATGTTATAGCTAGTCTCGCATTGCCAGACCTTCCTCCACAGCGCTGCGGAGGAGGGTCTGGCTAGTCCACACAGCATTTGGGGATGGGAGAAAAACGTGCTCTGGTTTACTGGCATTTAACACTTGTGTTGTCCTACCGTCGACCATGCAACTTTTTGTTTTTCGGGTTCAGAATTTCAAATTCAAACTTTTTTTTAACGTTTTGGGCTCCTTCCCGATGTTTTTGTCACTTTTCCCAATGTTTTTGGTCACTTTTTCCGATGTTTTTGTAAAAAATTGTATGTGTTTTTTTGGACTTTTGTTGTTTTTACCCACGTTTTTTGAAGCTTTTTCCAACGTTTTTGTCACGTTTTTCAACGTTCTTTTATAAATGTTTCTTCAAATGCTATAAAATTGAACAAAACACCCAAATTCAATGAAAGTAGTGAACTGATCATTTATGTTACTTGTGAAAAAGCGTTATATGGAACCATCCATGTTATTGACAATTTGGTTGAAAGAAACCCAAATTTCTGATATAGGAACTTTTTGAAAATGGGTCAAATTTGACCCGAGGACAACAGGAGGGTTAAACATCTGAGGAGCAGTTAACCATAGTCCTCAGAAATCCACCAGAGTTTAGAATTACAATACAAAGAAAGGAGAAGGTGACGGATATCCGGCCGAAAAGAGGGACATCTGGCGGCACCGGAGCAATCCCGATCGCCGATATAGACTATTTCATAGCAGCACGTCGGGGAACAAGCAGGGCAGTGTGTCCGTGTGGTTTCTCTCACTTGGCCGTTGAATGAGTTTTTGTGTCTGCCTGGCCATGAGCGTTAGGAACAGAAAAGAGGAAAGAAAAAGAGGGAGAGGACAAAGCAGAAAAAAAGTGAGAAGAGTGGATTTGGTGATAAAGAGAGAAGAAAAGTGAGAGCTCCTGGGAGCTGCCCTTTACTGCTGATCTGATCTTTACACTATAGCTCTATAGCTGTGTGTGTGTGTGTGTGTGTGTGTGTGTGTGTGTGTGTGAGAGAGAAAGATGGGGTTATAAAATAGCGGATGAGGTGGAGGAGAGCTCTGGGGATTGGGCCAGTCTACCATTCAGCTCTCTCCAGCAGCTACAGCCAGAAGATGATTAGAGAAAAATGTAAACTCAGTTACTATACACGCAACATAGTCTCACTCCCATCGTGTCAAAAAGCAACGCTTGGTCAGGTGCCTTTGGCGTTTGTTATTGACGCAAAAAGTCTCCTTTAGCGTCATATTCCGACGCGCTTGTTCGGGACGCTTGGCGTCACTTGTTGACGCTCTCGGTCGGGACCTGTGGCGTCATAGTCTATATCCACGACCTTCCACTTCTGGGATTGCTTAGTTGCTTAGCTTAATTTCTGAGGACTATGGTTAACTGCTCCTCAGATCTCTGCAGGGTAAATCCAGACAGCTAGCTAGACCTCCGTGTCCTCCTTGGCTACTAGCAACTGTATGGAGGAGGGGTGGGGGGCGCGTGCGCGATTACGGAAGGCTTGTGTTGCGTGGATGCAACAACAGTGGTGTTGTCATTACCTAGAATTCCTCACGGGGGAGACAGAAACTACGCACTATAGCTTTAAACAACCTTTGAACGTACACATGTTCCACCAAAACAAGTTCCTTCCCGAGGCTATTTTGCAGTGGCCGACGCCGCCCGAGACGATTGTGATTGGTTTAAAGAAATGCCAATAAACCATCCTGGAATGCTGTGTGGACTAGCCAGACCCTCCTCCTGGAGGAAGGTCTGGCAACGCGAGAGTAGTGGCGTCACTTTTTGACGCTCTCGTGACTCGCGTCTAGCCCTTTGGCGTCGTATTTGGACGCGCTTGGTCGGGACATATGTTTAACTGACGTGCGGCACAAGAACGGGACAGTTAGGTTTAGGAAAAGATTGTGGGTGGGGTTAGAAAATATACGTTTCAGTGACACGCGGGACACCCGCAGGAGTACATTTCTTTACTTCTCATCCTTAGTTACATAAGTCTGTCTGTCTGTGTTTGTTTTACTGTTAGTTTTTATGTATTTGTGTGACTGTTTGCTTTAGTTGTCAGCTTTTAACCATCTAGGTTGCCGCCTCAGTCTGAATCGTTCGTCTTTATGCATGTACAGTACGTGGCTGCTGTTCCATGTTTGCTTTATTGATAGTTGTTATGCATCTATGACTGCCTGTTTGTCTGCTTCATTGCTAGTTAGTATGTCTATTTTATAGTGTGTTACCATGTGTGTCATTTCTAAAAGCCTAACCCGAGGCAAGGACTGCAAATTAGCTTACGGCTAGAAAAATCCAGACAGTCTAGTATCGCCATACTAGGCTGCCATGGCCATATTTTCCGTGGCAATACTGTAATACATGGCGGCTAGTGATGCACCGATGGGAAAATTGTGGCCGATACCGATAACCGATATCAATGTAGCTGTTATGGCCGATACCGATATTTACCGATGTCGATATCTCTGTATAGAAAACAAATGTTTATGATAATCAAATAAAGAACTATTTTCCAAAACGCATTTTTTCTTTTACTTTTGTGATATATTTTCCGAAATGACTGATATTGGGCACCTTTACCTGTGTGCAAAATATGACTGTCATCAGATTTTCAGAAGAAAAAAATAATATTTATATAATTATATATAATTTGACATTGAACCGATACCGATGTGTGTGACATTTTGTTTAGCTGTTGTTTTTGGGGTGCTCGGGTGTGTTCTAAGATGGAAGAAGTGAATGTTGAATGTGAATGTGTCTGCCCTGTCTTCCCTCTGCCCCTGTTAGAGAGGATGCTGGGGAAATGGAGAATAGCTTATTTGAGAGACAGAAAAAGAAAGAAAGACTATTGTACGTGTGTTTGTGAGACAGGAACTTATATTAACATCACATCTCTTGGTGTTAGTGTTGTCTGTGTTATTCGTGTATCGTGAAGGAGGGGACTTGTGACTGTAACGGATGTAATATCACTGCTGTTATAAGTTCCTTGCTCTGTCTGTGTGTGTGTGTGTGTGTGTGTGTGTGTGTATTTTGGGTGTATAATATCACAGCTCAGGGTTGTTATTTGGGAGCTGCAGAGTAAGTAGGGCACCAAGTTAGTGATCAGAGGAGCCTCTGCCTTGCTCTCTCGCTCCCTCTTTTTTCTCACACGCACGCACGCACACACACACACACACACACACACACACACCCTGCTATTATCCCTGTATTGTCTCTCTTTGTCATGCAGTTTCCCTATTTCTGTCTATCTCCGTCTCACTCTTCTTAATATTGTTAATTCTTAATATTATTCTTAATATACGCACGCATGCACACACACACACACACACACACACACACACACACACACACACACACACACACACACACAAACACACATACGCACGCACACACTCGAGAGCTCACAGGGCCACAGGAGAGAGAGGAAAGAGGAAAAAAGAGGAAGAAAGAGGAAGAAATGGAGAGAAGTAGCTAGATCAAGAAGAGGAGGGAACGACACTTCTCCCATGCAGCAGAGGAGATGTAAGCAAATTTACATGGGCCTAAAGGAGGGATAGCGGGACAATGAGACACTACTAGAGAGAGGGTCAGAGAGAGAAAAAAGGCACAAGAGATAGTATGAGATAAGAGAGAAGGCTCACAGCAGCCGAGAGAAAGAGAGAGGAGAATGAAGTTATGACAATCCATCTCAATAATCTCCAGATATCATTACACATGCACATTATCCATGGCTGACGGCCTCCCGCTGTATTTCTTGCAATTACTCACAGCGGTAACGACATCACAGCTAATGCTGGCGGTGATTATGGCAGCGCTGCTATTTGTTCTTATTTAGCAGGGCGGCCGTGGGCTGCTGTAAAGGGTGGCCATGTGCTGCCTGAGACGACGTGTTAAAACATCCCAATGATTCCATTAGCCTCAAATGTAGCAGAGCTGAGAGGAGGGCCTCGCCAGGTACAAACTGTTGCCGACTGTAGAAAGAGAGGACGGCGGTGTTATTAGGGTGCTTTTTGCAGAAGCCTAGGCGTTTAGCTGCTATGATATGATGCTATGATGTGTGATCCACAGCCCCTTACTGTTAATGAGCAGGTTGGTCTGTGGATTAAACCTGGTAACTTTATTCATTTCAGTAACTTAAAGGTCATAGCCTTAATGTATTTATTAGGGCTGTCAATCGATTAAAATAATTGTGATTAATCACATGATTGTCCATAGTTAACTATTTTTTTTAATCTGTTCTAAATGTACTTTAAAAGGTGCTTTCACACATGAAGCATAGCGTAAGCTCTGGGAGGTCACAGAGTTATTATTATTATTATTATTATTATAATTATCATCTTAGCTCATAGCTGACAGTCCCTAAGCCAGCACACCAGCTGAATGCTCAGCTGATTCCCTCCTAAGCATATGATTTGATTTCCAAATAGAGCGCTCGCTTTCCCGAGCCTACCTCGCTGCGTCTCTGCTTGCGCTCGCAACTCACTTCCACCCCAGCTCCTCCTTTTAAATGTATATTTATTGTCTGACCTAATCAATGTTGTGTCTGCTGTCATTGATGCTGTGATCCTGCACTGCTCACGTGGAAGTGCGGGGAGGCCCCAAAACAGAGCCATACCGCCAAATACAAATTGGAGATGAATGAATCTTTTCATTGACGAAGTGGTCCTGACTGAACTGCCTCGTTTAGTTTGGTTGGAAATCCGAGGTCAGGGGGGCGTGTTTCTGACTTTGACCTCGGAAAATCCGACTTCCGAGTACTTAAATGAAATGCAGTATAACTGCTGCATCGCTTCCTGATTTCCCAAACTAGGGAGCGACCCGAGGTCCAAATCACAGAACGCGCGTGCGTCAATCACACAACATTTGTTGCATTAAGGGATTTGCGTTAACTTGTTATTATCGAGTTCATTTTAGTTATATTTATTTAAACTCAATTTAACCAAATCAATTTGATTTGAATTTGAATGTTTAAAAGTTAAGTCAGGTGATATTTAATATTTTCTTTACTGTCACTAAGTGCATGTCCATACACCACCACCCCCTCAGATTTATCTTGTGAGCCTTTTGATTGATAAATCATTATAAACAAACTGATCATGTAATAATAATATATTTTTCCACTGGTGTAATCACACAAACCGCACCAGAACCCTCTTGGAAGTGATCCGAGACAGGCTACATTTACACTACTACTACTCTCATTTTTAAGCAGTGTTTTGAGACAAAAATTATCTCTGTCCACAAAAGTGTTTTAGCTCCGGTAGCAGAACTAATCTCTGTTCATATTAACACGTGTGACAACCAAGGTTATAATCGTTAACGAAAACGAATGAAATAACGAAAACTTGGTGGGAAAAAACATTGTCGTTAACTGAAATGAAAATAAAAACAAGGCATTACAAAAAAACGATAACTAAAGTAAAACTGTAATGTCTGTTTGCAAAACTAACTAAAATAAAATTATCGGGTAAATGTCCTTAGTTTTCGTCTTTGTCGATCTTTCATAGAGCAAATAACGTTATATCTTTCCGTCCATGACATTTCCCGTAGACATGTATAGTTTCCGACTGGGAACCCTGAAATTACGATATTCCACGTCAAATTGAACACAACATGTCCGTGGCTCCGTGGGTACCGGCCAATACTTTTTCTGACCTTTTTGAATCCCCCGACAAATAACCCATATTACAAAAAAGACTTAAGACTAAAACTAATAAAAACTAAACTAAAACTAAGCATTTTCAAAAAAAAAAACTAAACTAGCAAACCCGCTTTAAAAACTAATTAAAACTAAACTGAATTTGAAAACAAAAAGTCAAAACGAAATAAAAATAAAAACTAATGAAAAATGCAAAACTATAATAACCTTGGTGACAACGCATATCCATTGGCAGACACTGGGCGTGTGTGTGCCGCGAAATCTGTGTTTGAAAATCATGGATGTTACAAAATACAGAAAATACTTTGGAGAAAGAACAACAATGGTGAAAGGTAAGACTTTATTTGATTGGACGTGGCGGAATTGTTACTGAAAAGTATGTAAGCGTACAGGCAGAAAAAAAAGTTAAATTTGCCCAGGATCAGCCACATGTGGGACTCATATCAGTCCCAGTGCTCAGGGAGCTGAAGAAGGAGCGATGGTCCATCCAGCGGCGTATCATCACTCCTCTTAAGATGGCCCTTTAGGTGCCATCTCAAAGAAAGACTCCCACTGCTAATTTCACATGCTGAGGGAACGTCGAGCCATCCAGCCACCAGGGGCACATGTAGGAGAACAGAATTTGAATCGTGCTCTGACACTTGAGTGCAACTCAAAGAACCTTTAAAGTCGAGGTGGTTCGGCTGCTGCAGATGTCTGATGGCTGCTGCTGCATACTGTGCAGTGGTTGGGAGCTGGTGGTCCCCCTCACTTTTTAAAGCCTATTTTTGTCCCACCACACTTTTTCCAGTTGCAGTTTTAGTCGCTAAACTCTTTGTAAACAGTATTTTTATTTTCCAGCCACCAACTATAACTAACTATAAATCGAGGAATCTCTGTATGCATGTGTGTGCGTGTGTGTCTGTTGGCTTTCAAATATCTCATGAACCGGCATTTTTTTTGCCAATTCTAGATCAAATCAAAAACAAAAGCTAGACACTATATTGTATTAAGTTGCTGTGAGCTTCTAAGCAGACGGCAGAAACGTAACGTCATCTCGGATTTGGAGCTAACTGGGCAAAAAGAGCTGTCTTCCCTCCGTCTCACTCAGACTCACCCTGGGTCCGGATGTTTAAGTGTACTGCTAACTTATAACACTAATAACATTACCGTCAGCAAAATACCCCCGCTTATCAAATCCATACTTCAACGTTAACCGTCAAGCCACTAAGCCAGTTTTCGATAACGTTAACGACGAGACAGCACCGCCGTCATTAACACCTGACTGCCGATATCAACATGCAATATTGTTGACGAAAAAGACAACACTAAAATGTAGTTAAAACAAAAACTCTGCCCCCTGCCAACAGAACAGATACTGTTACAGATACTTGTTATCAATACAGCCCCCCCCCCTCATCTAACTACAAAGGAAGGAATCTCTGTGTGTCTGTCTGTTTGTCATTCAAATATCTCAAGAGCTGTTCATCTGGTCTATTTCACACTTGGCGGGTGTATTGCTGGGTACCCGGTGACCTGCAGTGTTGAATTTGGTGCAGTTTGGAAACGTTCAATATTAATAATCTGAGCTCAGCTGTGCAGAAGCGGCTTTATGGCTCTGCAGACTGAGTCAAGCGTGTCGTAATACCTCCGCTCAGTGTGTTTCTGACCACGGACGCTGTAATATCTAACGTTACAACCAAACTCTTCTTCATTTTCCCTGGAGTCAATGAGCACGAGCGGATGAGCGGCTTGGAATTTGCTGCAGATTTTTAGGTCTAGGCGAGCTGGTCTCTTTCATTTTTTTCCAAAAGTAGATTGAAGGAGTTGAGGGAAGGTTGTAGATACTTTGACTGAGCTAATTGCCACTATGTAATCTAGGATATGATGACCCGAGTCTTATTTTATTGAATTTTATTATTCTTTTTTTTGTTGTTGTCTGGAACTGGTATGTTGTATGTCTAAAACTCTATTAGATGTGCTGCTGCTGTCTCTGCCAAGACTCTCTTTTATAAAGGAGATTTGTTAATCTCAATCAGGCTTTTCCTGGTTAAAAAAATAAAAAAAATACTTATATGTCTGGATATAAATATGTACAAAAAGTATTTATATGTAAAAAAAAAAGAGTGTGTGTGTGTATATATATATATATATATATATATATATATATATATATATATATATACACACACAATACACAATGACAAATGTCTGTTTTGTACAGTACTTTCAACTGCATGATGAAACTGAGTGAAGTGCCTGCAGTGAATCTAAAATAAAGTGCGGTTGCTGCTTTGTTTTGATGTATGGCAGTGTAGCCTCTCTGTGATGTGCTCCCCTGCAGCCCACCGGCCTCTGTTATATCACACATCTGCTTATTGGAGCTGCTTCATGCAGCACTTTGAGCAGTGTGACACATACCTATACAAAACACTAAGTGTATTTCCTTGTAGAGGTTCAGACTACACGTTGCATTTGAAGAGATGCTCATTAACACCTAGTCTTAAAGACAAATATTGTATTATAGAAGTCACACTTAACACTTAATATATATACTGTATGTTCATACTGCACTGATATTATTATGCAGCTATAAACAATAATGGTTTAAACGTCCTGTTTTTACAAGTGAAGCCAATGTGGAAGTGCTTTAAACCTGCATTCTATCTAATTTCCAGCAGGGGCGACTCCACCGGTTGCAAAAGAAAGTCAGTTTCTATAGAAGTCTGAGAAATTGACCCTACTTCTCACTTGATTTATTTCCATTTCGCAAACATTTCCATAATGAGTTCATGGTCTAAATCGCTAGTTTCAAGTCTTCCTTAATACAGCATGATGTTCATTTTGTGAATTATGGTCCCATTTATTTTAAAATAGATGATAAAGCAGGGGATGCTTTAGCCGATCTGTCAATCAGGACATTGGCTTAGCAATGCTAACCATGGCACTGTGTAGATTAAAATAGACCTGAACTTGTTTTTGGGTGTTGTCAGTGTTTTCATCTTAGACTTTGACCCTCTCAATGTGTGTTTTCACTTCATCAAAGTTGATTGGAACATTTTGGTTGCCTAAAAATGTCTTGTCCAGTAGCACCTTGCCAACTAACACACGTGATTTTTCACATGATTTTCACATGATTTTATGTGTACTGATGTACTGTGTACATGCAGATGAATGGCGCCAGTAGACCTATCAGGAGGTCTGTGTTTACCCGCCGGTTAGTCTATATCCGCGACGTTCCACTTCCGGGATTGCTCAGGTGCCGCCAGAAATTCCGCCGGATGTCACTCTTTTCGGCCGGATGTCCGTTACTTTCTGCTTTGTTTGTGTTGGAATTCTAAACTCCGGTGGATTTCTGAGGACTATGGTTAACTGCTCCTCAGATCTCTGCAGAGTAAATCCAGACAGCTAGCTAGACTATCTGTCCAATCTGAGTTTTCTATTGCATAACCAGAACGTTTAAACGTACACATGTTCCACCAAAACAAGTTCCTTCCTGAGGCACCGTGGCTCCGTCTGGCGCTTAGCACCGCCCAAGATGATTGTGATTGGTTTAAAGACATGCCAATAAACCAGAGCACGTTTTTCTCCCATCCCGGGAATGTTGTGTGGACTAGCCAGACCCTCCTCCGCAGCTCTATGGAGGAAGGTCTGCCAATGCGAGACTACCCGCCGGTAAATCTCCACTGGATGACTCGCTTTAGAAGGGTTGAAAATCAGCAACTTCCATCTTAGCGTTTAGCTTAACGTCCATTATGAGCTAGTTAGGGAGGAGTCGGAAACGTTTTGATCTCACAGAATTCTGTGAAATGAACACAGCCCTTTAACTTAAGGAAAAGGTCGTGGGTGGGCTTACGTTTCCAACAACGGGACGGTTGGGTTTAGGAAAAGAAGAATGGGATGGTTGGGTTTAGGAAAACAATAACTGGTCGCGGGACAACAATGGGACGGTTGGGTTTAGGAAAAGAGGAACGGGACGTTTACGGTTGGGTTTAGGAAACGTGACACGCGGGACACGATTCCCGGTCTCCTGGGTGAAAGTCCTGTGTTTGACCCATCTACCACCACAACCAACCTCCCTATGCGGATGTTCGGGCTTTCATACTACTCGCTACTGTAGTCGCTCCTAATGCTACGTCATCTTCTCATTGACTTTACATTGGCATTGTTTTCCGTGGTGGCCACACGGAAATTTTCACACATTCCGTGCCACCACCACGTAATGCGGTGTTAGCAGTTCGTGATCATTTCACGGAATTCTGTGAGACCAGGCTGTTTGATAATGTTGAAACGTTAATAGTTCCTGAATAACTCTGAACTGAATGGAAGACTGGGAGATACAGACTGGGAGATACTATATGAATGAATCCCGAAGTAATGATTAGTTCATAAATATCTGTAAATCGACATACTGACAGTGGTGGAATATGACTAAGTACATTTACTCAAGTACTGTACGTAAGTACAAATTTGAGGTCTTTTCTTTTCATGCCACTTTCTACTTCTACTCCGCTACATTTCAGAGAGAAATATTGTACTTCGACATCTGACAGCTTTAGTTACTAGTTACTTTACAAATTAAGATTTTTGCACACAAAACACATGTAGTTTATAAAATACTGTTTTATTTTAAATTAAACTACCTAACAATATAACGGCCTACAAGTCCAGCTGAAATGATTAGACCATTGAACACACAACTGTTTGGATCGTTTCCACTTTCTAAAATGGGAGGATAGGACTTTTAATACTTGAAGTACATTTTCCTGATGATTTCCTGATTCTTTACAGTGTGGTATTAGTACTTTTACTGAGTAAAGGATCTGAATACTTCTTCCACCACTGCATACTGACCACCAGAGATGGAGTACTCGAGCCCTGGAATTAAACAATGTCACTGATATTGGTATTGATGACATTTCTAGTGTCATGCTATATGTAGTTGCCATTATTGTTTTTTTTTTTTTATATAATGTTCAAATGTTTAAATAAAGGAATTAATGTTCAAGTATTATTTTCTTCTTAATTTTTTACACACTGTGGGATCGACTTTGGTATCAGGTATCGTGTACTTTTGGTGGTATCGGTACAGACTACTAGATTTTTGGTATTGTGACATCCCTAATAGGCAATGATGGAATACTTGAGTCCTGGACTCAGACTGGAGTCGCTATTCTCTGGACTCGAGACTCGACTCTGACTCAACTCAGACACTTCTAAGGTGACGCAGACTTGGACTCGAACACTGGGGACTGGACTACCACACTGCTGACCACCTTATTTATAATCCTTCTCCCTTCCTTATTGCTTTATCCCTCTATCCCTCCTCATTTCTTTCATTGCTTACTTCCTTCCATCCCCTCCTCTCTTCATCTCGTTACCCTTCCTTTGTATTCTTATGTACATTAGATTAATTCCATTCTATTGTCAGTTCTGCTGTATTTGAGCTGTATAACTCTATGTTTTATTATTTTGTGTCATGTAGCGTTACATCATTAGGTCATTTTTGGATTGTTTTTATTGCCTTCTCTTTCTGTTTTGACATAATATTTGACGGATGACAACTCCTGGCAAACTATCAGGCGCTATAAAGCAGTGAGCAGTGATGCTGGATGCTCTTACAGTCACCCTGTTTCACTGTTTCTTTAAATATGACCTTCGTCTTAGTGTTGGGAGTTATCACAGAAGGAGGGAACGTCAGACAGACAGACAGACAGACAGACAGACATAAAGAGACGGGGAATATGCTGTGGGAAAGATGGAAGAGTGACAGGAATACACAACAAGGGGGTTGGAGAGAAACAACCCCATCTACACACACACACACACACACACACACACACACACACACACACACACACACACACACACACACACACATAAAGAAAGATGCAGGGTAAGACAGAAGCTCAGCAGCAGATGGCTGTAAATCCCCCATGATGAACGAAGGAAGGTCGAGACCCTGGAATATCATCACTCGTCACAGCAGTGGTGCTGATTTTGCAGCTCAGCTGATCACAGACAGGCTATATTTTCATAAGCATGTGTAGGTTAGATGTACTGGAAGCCGTAAACTGCCTGTGTCAATCATGCTCCCTCACACTGTAGTACTGCTGCAAGCTTAAAGGCAGTTGGGAGCAGATTTTCAAATGGTAAACGCAATTACTAGAAAGATATTACAGCTTGTATGCTAATAAGTCGTTTTCGTCAAGAATCTCAACCTACGTTACTCCGCCTGAGCAGACGCTCGCTGCCATTTCATTAGTCTGAGTTTGAAAGGCTCTGGATCTTTTCATTTCTTAAATGAAAAATCCACCGACCGACTTCTGCAGCTCCCACCTTTACATTGGATCTCTCTCTGTATCATTGTTAAGAGAAACGTGGTTTATTACAATTTGGAATGAAATGTGAAAAGAATTGCTGAGATCTTGGAAAGCGGCAACTTAGCTATAGGTCCAATAGTTTATAGAGTGTGGTGGCAGTAGCTCAGTCCCAGTCCCCATAACGGACCAAAGTATGGTGGTGGACTGGTAGCTGGAGAGGTGCCAGTTCACCTCCTGGGCACTGCCAAGGTGCTCTTGAGCAAGGCACCGAACCCCCAACTGCTCGGGGTGCCTTTCCATGGGCAACCCCTCACTCTGACATCTCTCCATTAGTGCATGTATACAGTAGGTACTGAGCATGTGTGTAATTCAGGCCTGTGTGTAATTTGTAACAGGTTGTTGCCATGACAACAGCAAGGGGAATAGTTTGACATTTTTGGAAATACACTTAATCGCTCTCGTGCCAAGAGAAAATCTATACCACTTTCATGTCTGTACGATGAAAACAATGCCTCATCTATCAGCCAGTTAGCATAATTTAGGTCCAAAACTGCAAACAGGGGGCAGAGCTAGCTTGGCAATGGTAACAAAACCCTCCTACTAGCACCTCTAAAGCCAGTGGTGGAATGTAACTAAGTTCATTTACTCAGGTACTCAGCTGTGGGGAGGCTGTGGCTCAGGTGGTAGAGTGATCATCTACCAATTGGAAGGTTGTGGTTGGATCCCATGTTACTTTTAGCAAAAGCCAGGCAAGCTGTAACCTTTTCCAGTCCATGTTTATGCTAAGCTAAGCTAACCAGCTGCTGGCTCCAGCTTCATATACTGTAGAGCCATGACAGTGGTATCTTCTCATCCAACTCATCAACTTTTGGCAAAAAGCTAAATAAGATTATTTCCCAACATGTTAGCTTTAGTTGCTAAAAAACGTTACAAAGCAGTACTCACCTAGCTTAACCCAACAATAACTTTTAAAGCTGAATATGCTTCTGAGGCTTCTGATAATTTTAGTTCCCACGTGGAACTGTGGCTCAGGAAGTAGAGCGGGTCGTCCTTTTAATCAGGTTTGGCGGTTCGATCCCCGGCTCTTCATGTCTGCATGTCCAAGTGTCCCAGAGCAAGACACTGAACCCCAAGTTGTTCCCGATGGGCAGGAGCCGCCACCATTGGCGAATGGGTGAATAAGAGGCAAATTGTAAAGGGCTTTGTCCGGTAAGGTAGGAAGGTGCTATATAAATGCAGTCCATTTACCATTCTTATTTTTTCCAACATGAGAAGTCTCTTTCATCCACACCAAATAGCAAATTGGTGAGAAATATCACACTAAGCCTGGGACAGTTATTTAAGGAAAGCTATCAAAGTGAAATTGGATGCTGGCCAAGAAAATTGCATCGCCGTTGTCAAGGGAGTTTGAACTTTGCATCATTTTATTAGATCTTAATTAAGTTTTCATGCACACCAAGTTTCTATACATTTAGGAACAACGTGAAGGCACGTCTGAGCTTAGCCTGTGGCAGTGTTTTTAAAGCACTGTCTATGTGGAGATCTGGGTAAAAATATCAAGATCTGGAAAGAAAAATGTTCTAATGAGCCAATATCTGCCATATGTCAGTGAGCCTTTAGTGTGAGGATTACAATAGTCCTTAGTAAAATGTCCTACATAGCCCTATTAGGCAGGCTGATGCAAGTGTGTGATTGGCAGAGAGGAAAGCTCATTCCCCCAGCACTTTGATCTTTAATTTGGCCTGGGACAGCCACTTTGGGTGCTTAATTAGCTCAAGAAATATTATTCAAACAGCTCACCCACCCTGATGTCTTGCTTCTAGCTTGCAAGTCACTGTAATCGCTAATTCTTCCTCGATCTTTTTATTTGTGTGTTTGGAGGGGGTGTTTCTGCTTAATTGGATGGTAGCATACTGATTTAAGGAAGAAGAGAAAAGATGATGGCACAGACAGATGAGTTTAGCAGAGGACACAACTAATGGGACAAGACTGCCACATGTCGTCCCTGGCCAGCCCCGCAAGCTCCCAATCAGGACCACAGCAGCGCGGCTCACACAGCTACAGTATACCTAGTCTCGCATTGCCAGACCTTCCTCCACAGCGCCGTGGAGGACAGTCTGGCTAGTCCACACAGCATTCTGGGATAGGAGAAAAACATGCTCTGGTTTATTGGCATTTCTTTAAACCAAGGTTAAGGTTAGGGTTAGGTGCCTTGAAGGCAGCGGTCACAGCGCTGCCTGGAAGGAGCAGTTGGGGGCAAAAAACACCATTGAGCTCTTGGGCGGCGCTAAGCACCGGACAGAGCCACGGCGCCGCTGAAAAATGCATTGCCGACACAGTTAATGCCACAGCCTCAGAAGGTTTGTACTGTGGCCGAAATTAAAAAGAAATGGTCCGATATTAAAGTTGATGCAAAATCGAAACGCCTAGCGCTACATAGAGAAAGTGTTTTTGCCACGGGACACTAGAGCTGACTCCTCTTGAAGTGGGACAGGCACGTCGTAGTTTCTCTGAGTGCTCCCCTGTAACACTGGGCCCAAAACAGCACAGAGATCCAACAGGACAGCTCGAGGAAGTCGGAACCGGCTTATAAGCCACTCGTCCTCGTTTGCCAGCAATCTTTCTTGCTGTTGGTCTCCATTTGCCACATCTTCCAACAGTGCAAAACCAGCCATTGTGCGTCACTATGCATGGTATGCCTATCTATACCCATCAATTTGATTGTATGTTAAAAAAGCTAGTATCGCATTGCCAGACCTTCCTCCACAGCACTGCAGAGGAGGGTCTGGTAAGTCCACACAGCAATCCGGGATGAGAGAAAAACATGCTCTGGTCGGTTGTTCTGGGAAGGAACTTGTTTTGGTGGAACATGTGTACGTTCAAAGGTTGTTTTAGTTGTGCAAAAGAAAACTCAGATTGGACAGATAGTCTAGCTAGCTGTCTGGATTTACCCTGCAGAGATCTGAGGATACAGTTAACCATAGTCCTCAGAAATCCACCAGAGTTTAGAATGCCAACACAAAGAAAGTGAAAGGTAACAAACTTCCGGTGGAATTGTAGAATGTCATGGATAAAGACTACATGAACCCCTACTCATCCTTTTAATATCATCCATAACCCTCCACCATATCCTCCTTCTCTTTATTCTACCCAAGATTGTAGGATTAGCTTGTGACCCGTATCCCAGATCATGGCGTTATCTGCCAGTGCCAGCAGTCTCATATATATAAGACCCTCCTTGGATTGTAGAGTTTAGCTATTCCTCAACAATCCTTACAAGCACTCGCACCACCCACACTCTCCTCCCAGCCAGGAATTCTATATCTTCTTAGGAATATGAGTTCACTGCATGACACGCAACCCCCATAACAGCTTGATCCTCCCAAGACAATGTTATTTGTAAATGTCTATCTTTGTAAGTCATGTCAGATGTGAAATAGGCTTTGAGACGAGATAGGGAGGGAGAAGATTGGTGGTGGTGAGGTTCGCGCATCAAAGAAGTGATGGACAAAAGATGATTTGAGATCCAAAAAAAGGTTTTAGGTTGTAGAGTTTTGTTGTTTTTTTTTTCCCATTAGGGCTAAAACATAAACAAAATCATCTTATGCACTTGTAGTTTAAGTGGGCATTCACACCAAGAAAAGTGATTCTGTGATTTTCCGCAGGGTGGTGCGGCGGGGGCGTAGACTTTATATTTCACAACTACTGTTTTGCGTCAGATTGTTTATAGATCTCAACGCTTCCGACTGCACTTGAAGGCAGCTTTATTTCATGGAGAAAGAGAGAGAAAAGAGATGCGCGAGACATAGCGAGTGCTTTGTTGTTGCAGGAAACATTAAGCTATTTCACAAACTCCCGGGCAGTTCAGTGCTTGCGTTTTTTTTTTTTTTTACCCTCATAGTGTTTTAAAACTTTCTTGTGGCAGCAATAGAGGCAGTGATGTTTCCTGTTTTCCGGGATTCTCACACCGCCTCAAAACCATAGCTCAAAACACACCGACAAGTCTGATCACACGTTACGTGATTGGTCACCGCAGCATAAAAGTTGAGCAACCAAAAGTTTAGTCTGTCTTTTTTTTGAGTGTCCCTCCTGCGACAACCCCCGCTGCAGCCTAAACACACTACCCCCATTCACAATGAATGGAAAGACCTGCATTTTTGCCGCACTGTCGGACGGCCTGACGCAGGCTGTAGAACACAGCCTGTAGAACACAGCCTAACACTTTGTTGTTGACCATAGAGCAGTGGTTCTCAACCTGGGGGTTGGGACCCCCAAGGGGGTCGCAAGATAATTTCTGGGAGTCGCCAGATGGTTGGGGAGAAAAACCATAGACTGGGGAATGGTTTTTACATGACTATGTGAAGTTTGGTACATTTCATGTGATACAGTATATTCAGAGTTTGTAAATCAGGAGGTCCTGGATCACAGAAAGGGATGAAAGAAAAAGTCACAAACATTGGACAAGGCTAGGTGCTAGTTGCTATGTGCTAGGTACTAAACTAAACTGTAATTTAAGCAAAGCATCATTTGTTTCCGTTTATTAATCACAGCATTCAACATAATCACTTTAAATGAGCAGGGGAGGGGCGTAGAAACAGCTGTTTACACCGGTTTGCTAGCCTGACAAGCCAGACCCACATCAAGATGTTGGGTCTGGGAACTCACCATTGGCAGGGCTCAATCCGAGGGGCGGGATAAACGGTTGTCTTTCAAATTCCCTCTCTCTCTTCCTCACTCATAGCCAACCAGAGCAACGCTAGTTGATAGATTAAACTTTTGCCGTATCCGGTCGGCAAAACTCCGAACACATCTTCCTTTTTTAAGAATGACTTCAGTGCTTAACTCCAAGTCTTCCTGAGTTGCGGCCAAAGCCGATTCGAAAGACCGCTGTTCGTCAGCAGCAGCAGCAGCCATCTTCTTTGTTTTCAAGAAGCAAGGGAATTCACTCGGAACCGTCGCAACTCTGCCGCCCTTATGTTAAGCCCGCCCACCGACTCTATACACAATGTGATTGGCCTGACCAGAATTTGTTTTTTTTCCAGCTCGCAAGCCAACGGAGAGTTCCTAGACTGATCCTGGCTGCAAATTACATTTGCTGCCGCTAGGGTGCGTCTAGATTTCTAGGCTACCGGTTTGCAGCTCTCTTTCTTGTTGCCGAAGGGGGTCGCGAACATCAACCTCGTTATTCTGGGGGGTTGCGACTCCAAAAGGTTGAGAACCACTACCATAGAGTACTGTATGTCTTTTAAAAGCAGTGTGTATGCAGGGTTCATTTGCAATTTTTCATAAAATATTTTTTTTTATTTTGCACTCCGGGGAATAGGAATCAAACTGGTGTTGGTTTATTGTTAGAAAGACTTTTTTTTTTTTTTTATCTATTTTTGCAAATTAAGTCTTCATTTCCATCAGGTGTAATGTTTTTAGAAGGCTGAGACTTCTATTGCTTATAAACTATTAACTTCCTAAAGGACAGAGCCAGTATATTTTTCTTTTGGTCAGGAAATCCCATTAAAAGATCAAAACTGGCATCTGAATGTATAAGAAAATATAGGACTTGTATGTATGTACCCTATGTTGATGCTCTGAGCTTTGTTAATTAATGAGCCTTTGTTTAAGTCCGATCTATTCCCAGCTCACCGTAGAAATCCACTAGGACTCAGCTGGAAGGATTATGTTTTCCAATCTTCCGACAGCAGTCTGAAAAAAATAGCAGTCAAAACTGGGGCAACCTGCTACCTTTTGAACCCGAGTGGGACTGTCAACACTGCAGACAGGCACCAGGGAAAGGGAGTTTTTGGTCCTAAGCTTTCTACTAAAATATAGGCCGGATAAAAAACCACAGAGGACCCAATTTTTATGAAAGTGACAAGTTGTTCTGGGAGCCTGACTCCCATAAACCATACTGAGGCTGTTAGCATATGGGAATGTGCCACAAACGGATCTGTAATGCATTTCTGTTTTCATACATAAGATATTTAAATTAATATTTAAATGTACTAATACATACATTGTCTATGAGCAATGCTGCTTTTCTATGTGTATACAAACACAAATAGTGTGAATCTCCAGTATAGCAAAGTAAACTAGTGAGCGTCTTCTGCTTTTTACTTTTATTATAGAGGTACACCAGTGTTTGGGGACTCAACAGATTTCAAAAAGAATGGTCAAAGTTTCAGCAGTCTTCAATATTGAATACAAATGCATTACTTCAATCATATATCTACAGAAAAATGTATATAGCCAATATAGCCATGGAAATCTTTATTTTATGTAGCCTATTATTGTAAAAATATTGCAGGTCATTATTATCTTATCTTATTTCATCTAAAATCATGTCACAAAGTCTTTGTGTCACAACAAACAGGCCAGAATCTTAATAACTTGTGTGTGTGTGTGTGTGTGTGTGTGTGTGTGTGTGTGTTTGCGTGTGTCTTTAATTAGAACTCACATCACAGACAAATCAGGAACTTTCTGGGTCATGTTCACGCTGAGCATGCACACCTAGGTCAGAGATGTGATGAACTGCACCTGCTGCATGCACACACACACACACACACACACACACACACACACACACACACACACACACACACACACACACACACACACACACACACACACACACACACACACACACCTGGACCAGGAATAAACACCAACTGAGAACAGTGTGTGGGGAAAGGGAGGGAAAGGACTGGATGTTCCTGGAAAAGTGCCAACTATTAGATCAGGATTTCTGCTTCTCGCCACTTTTTTTGTGTGTGAGGAGAAACAGGAAACTTTGGAAAATGTAAAGTTTTAAAGAGTCTGAATTGATTAACAGATTGCCTGAAGATGTCATAGAAAGAAGTGTAAAATCACCAGAGAATGAAACATGACATACTGCATGAGCCTGCTGAATGGTTACTTACATTTTTAAATTGACACAAAGAGCTCTGATCTCTGAGTCAGGTCAACGGCCTGCAAAGCTTCAAGAAGGGCACGGATGGACGGGTCAGTGACAAATGCCCAATTTACGACAGGATGGGCCTCGAACTGACCTGAACTACTACTACCTCCCATATTCCAAGTCAGACAGACCAGTTGGATCCTTAATGGTGCTTCTGGTCAGGGCTACAAGTTTATTAACGGCATTGTATACACGCAGGTAATCTTCAGCAGCACCGTCTATCTGGCCAGGCACTGACAAACACACACACACACACACACACACACACACACACACACACACACACACGCACAACATTAGGAAGCGTTGCTTTACATTTTTACATTATTTTGCTTTAACTGGCTGATTTTGATTTATGAATCGCAGAAACTGAACCAAGGTGGGGCCTGACTCTTGGAATTCTGCTAGGGAGCTTCAATAAAAATAACAAAATTATTAGTGTTTTGTTCACATAATGAGTCACATAAATACCATTCCTGAAAGTATTAGCGCAAACACGGGAGTCCTGTGACGGGACACAACTTTTATAGTCAGACAGAAAGTGTGATTGTAGTAGTTTAGCTTTCATTTCTGTTATTTTACACAAATGACAGACTACTGTGGGCCTACATACCTTAGTGTGATTATAAGTGCATGCGAGTGAATATTTGCGTGCAAATAAGTTTCTATGTTCCATTCATTATGCATTCATTCAGTACATTATTCACATTATCCAAACCTTCATGCAAATGCATCAATAAGACTGTGGAGGAGAGTATTAACGTTAATCAGCGCTGCTCCTAGCCAACCCGTTCTCAATGCCAACTCGTAAAATACCGACGCTTGGTCAGTGTCTCTCAGCATCAGATACGACCTAAAAATCGTCCGTTACTGTAACCTGTTCCTTTCGCGCATGTCTGCACAATAAATATGATGTCCTCATACACAGAAGTCACCACCGTCACTGCTAATTTGCTAAAGAGGTGTTGCGCAGCAGAGCACAAAAAGAATTGAAAATAATTATATATAAAAATAATATTATTATATAATAATAATTCTTTTTCAAGTTATTACAGACTGCTGAAGGTTGAAGAGGAAGAGAAGTGTATTTTACTGTGTAATGTTAATGAACCAAGAAATATAAATGAAACAAGATTATCATCTATATATTTTTAGACAGCTGTCTACAGACAACTAGGATACAGGCTACATATTCTGTCGATATATGTCTGCATTATAGACTGTAAAAATAGTGGATGTAGCATCTGTAACGTCACCCATTGGTTTGTGGACTGCCATTTTAAAGCCTCGAGTTTGGCAGGATAGGGGGAGGATGACATGGCCAAGCCATTGTTGTTTATGGTTGCAATGGCGCTGCGCTAAGCTAAAGGATAAAGAGGGAAAGTTGCAGATTTTCAACCCTTCTGAAGCGAGTCATCCAGTGGAGATTTACTGCCGGGTAAACACGGACCTCTGGGTACTGGCGCCAATCATCAGCATAGACAGAAAATAGGAAAACTTTGCCTTAAGTTGCCAGCTAACTCTAGCAGCAGCTAGCTAGGTTGGTTGCTAGAACACTGAACAAGACATTTTTAGGTGATCCAAATGTTCCAATTAACTTAAAACACAGACACCTAAAAACAAGTTTGGGGCCTCAATAATTTATATGCGGCGAATTTGCTTCAGAAGTGGCGTACAAAAGAAACATACTAAGAAATAGTAGTAAGAAACAGAAATATTCTAATTTATAAAAACGTGTGCACGCACGTCCTACGCCGGTTTCCCTTTAGAAATCCCAATCTACTCTAAATGTGGCGCAGCTTTGGTGGCTTCGTGTCACGCCCATAATTGCCCTTAAATAGTCAGTGAAACGCCCCAAATAAAAATTAAGTAATACAGTTACATGAGCAGAGAGGAAAACAAAACAAAGGACCGTCACTCAATGTGAAGTTGTAGTTCTTGTTAGAGAGGTGGCAAATTTTACTGATGCCAAAAAAGCTGTAGAGTGGCAAAAGTCCCCTCTTCAACTCACGTCAAGAGCCTCGGTGTCATCTTCGATAGCACACTTTCTTTTGAAAAACACATCAATAATCTCACCCGGTCTGCTTACTTACATTTACACACCATACACCGCCTTCGTCCATCACTTTACACCCAATATACTGCTACTCTCATCCACACTCTTGTCACTTCCCGTATTGATTATTGTAACTCCCTCCTCTCTGGTTTACCCTTACAAGTCCATCCATAAACTCCAAATGGTCCAAAACTCAGCTGCCCATATTATCACCAGAACCCCAACAACTGAACACGTTACTCCACTCCTTAAACAACTGCACTGGCTCCCTGTCAAATACCGTATTGACTTTAAGATTCTTCTTCTCACTTTCAAAGCCCTCCATAATCTTGCTCCTCCATACCTTTCTGAACTCCTACAGCCCTACACTCCATCCTGAACACTCCGATCCTCCTCTTCCTCACTGCTTTCCACTCCTTCTGCCTGCCTGTCCACAATGGGGTAGAGAACCTTCAGCCATTCTGCTCCTCGCCTTTGGAACTCCCTCCCATTATCCATCCGTACCATAGAGTCTCTACCCACCTTTAAAACGTTCCTCAAAACCCACCTTTTCCAAAAGGCCTACCACACATGACTTCACTCTCCATCAAAATAATGGATAGATTGCTTTATTTTAATTTTCTATCTCAATCTTTTAAATGTGTTTGTTTTAATTTAATTATATTTGCCTTTTTAACTGTATTTTTGCTTGTTTTAACTGTAAGGTGTCCTTGAGTGCTATGAAAGGCGCCCATAAATAAAATGCCTATTATTAACATGTTGCAGACACAGTTAATGCCACAGCCTCAGAAGGTTTGTACCGTGGCCAAAATTAAAAAGAAATGGTCCGATATTAAAGTTGATGCAAAATCGAAACGCCTAGCGCTACAGGGAGAAAGTGTTTTTGCCACGGGACACTAGAGCTGACTCCTCTTGAAGTGGGACAGGCACGTCGTAGTTTCTCTGAGTGCTCCCCTGTAACACTGGTCCCAAAACAGCACAGAGATCCAACAGGACAGCTCGAGGAAGTCGGAACCGGCTTATAAGCCACTCATCCTCGTTTGCCAGCAATCTTTCTTGCTGTTGGTCTCCATTTGCCACATCTTCCAACAGTGCAAAACCAGCCATTGTGCGTCACTATGCATGGTATGCCTTTCTATACCCATCAATTTTATTGTATGTTAAAAAAGCTAGTCTCGCATTGCCAGACCTTCCTCCACAGCACTGCAGAGGAGGGTCTGGTAAGTCCACACAGCAATCCGGGATGAGAGAAAAACATGCTCTGGTCAGTTGCTCTGGGAAGGAACTTGTTTTGGTGGAAAATGTGCTCGTTCAAAAGTTGTTTTAGTCATGCAACAGAAAATTCAGATTGGACAGATAGTCTAGCTAGCTGTCTGGATTTACCCTGCAGAGATCTGAGGATACAGTTAACCATAGTCCTCAGAAATCCACCGGGGTTTAGAATGCCAACAAAAAGAAAGCGGAAGGTGACATTCCGGCGGAATTTCCGGCAAAACAAGAGCAATCAAAAAAAGTGGAACGTCCTGGATATAGACTACTTAAAAGGTGTCGGAATGAATCTAATTGTCAATGACAAACTGCGCAAGGAGCATGTAATTAGTAAAACTTTATTTCTATTGCATCTTTCACACTGGTTAAAACATACTTTAGGCCTACAATAAAAACAAACAATTTAAAACAAAAATAAAACGATCTAAAGCCATAAAAATAAACACTGTATAAAACACGATAATACTGTATACGATGACCATATTAAAACGATGTGCTCCGTCAGACGGAGGCATCGAAAACCACATCAGTGTAAACATTGTGTCCTGTTTTCCATATTATTTACGAGAATAAATTCCATAACATGCCAATATAATCACAGAACATATTTGAGTTTTCTTTTTGCAGATATAGCTTCAATTGAATTTACGATAGTATCTTGTTTTATTTAGTCTGTTTCTCACTGCAGATCAATCAAACAGATGTTTGTGTAGGTTATTAATTGTATGAATGGCTTTGGGAATTCTTCTTATCGTCAATGAGAGAGGCAATATTTCGATTTTCACTATGGTCTCAGATTCACACACGTGAATCTGAGATGGATGGACAGATGGATCACGTGTTTCATCCATCTGCTGTCGCTGTCGCCGTTTCTTATTCCTGTTTCTGTGCGTACGCCTGGGTCAGAGTGTCTGTGGAGGACCGCACATTTTCCCGTTGTGTTTGCTTTTTATAAATCCCAATTCTTGCATATAGAGAGTGGGTGTACGTCTTCCTTTGTGCGTACGCCACGCTTATAAATGAGGCCCCAGGTCTATTTTAATGCACAGTGTGCCATTGTTAGCATGGCAAAGCCTCTGTCCTGATTGACAGGTCGGCGTGTAGCCACGCCCCTAAAGCCTCCCCTACTTTATCGTCTATTTTAAAATAAATGGGATCATAATTTACTAAATGAACATCATGCTGTATTGAAGAAGACTTGAAAGTAGCGATTGAGACCATAAACTTACGAAAATGGTAATAAATCAAGTGAGAAGTAGAGTTATTTTCTCATAGACTTCCATAGAAACAGACTTCTTTTTGCAACCGGGGAAGTCGCCCCCTGCTGGATATTAGATAGAAAGCAGGTTTAAGGCATTTCGGCATTGGCTTCACTTTTGAGACCAGGAAGCTTCGTCCATTATTATTTACAGTATATTGTCTTCATTCCATCTACTGTACTGTACGTCAATATGCTCATATCCTTTTCTCTCTCCATCTCTTACTCTTGCCCTGTGTCTCTCAGGAAATAAATCTGTGAGCAGAATAGACATGAACAGAGAAAACCAGATGAACAAAGAGACAGTAAAGTGGAGAGACACAAAGTGGATTACAGTGGAGTTACATCATTGTTACATCAAATGACAGCACAAGTAATTTTATTTGGCCCACATTATTATTATTATTATTATTATTATTTTGTTTTTTTTCTGACAGCCGCTGTTAGTGAAAAGTAAAATGTTTGATCTTAAATTAATTTGAGGGCTCTTGTGTGCAATGCAGTCGGACCAACAACCCCAAGAGAAAATCCTGCTGTGTAAAAAAAAAAAAAAAAAAGAAACAAGCAGCGCTGCAGTGTAAATGCTCTAACCATGGTTTGCATTTTCCACATTTTATTGTGTCATGCAGTGTGGGACTTGCACTGTTCTGGTCTTAGTCTTGACTCGGTCTAGCTCTGTCTTTGTCTTGATTTGGTCTCAACCCCTCAAAGTCTTGGTCTTGACTCTGTCTCGCCCTGCCTTGGTCTTGCCTTGATTCGGTCTCAACCCCTCAAAGTCATGGTCTTAACTCGGTCTCGCCCTGCCTTGGTCTTGGTCTTGATTCGGTCTCAACCCCTCAAACTCTTGGTCTTGACTCGGTCTCGCCCTGCCTAAAGTCTTCTTCTTGAGTCGGTCTCAACCCCTCAAAGTCTTGGTCTTGTCTCGGTCTCGCCCTGCCTTGGTCTTGGTCTTGATTGGGTCTCAACCCCTCAAAGTCTTGGTCTTGACTCGGTCTCGCCCTGCCTAGGTCTTGGTCTTGAGTCGGTCTCAACCCCTCAAAGTCTTGGTCTTGTCTTGGTCTCGCCCTGCCTTGGTCTTGGTCTTGATTCAGTCTCAACCCCTCAAAGTCTTGGTCTTGTCTCGGTCTCGCCCTGTCTTGGTCTTGATTCGGTCTCAACCCCTCAAAGTCTTGGTCTTGACTCGGTCTCGCCCTGCCTTGGTTTTGGTCTTGATTCGGTCTCAACCCCTCAAAGTCCTGGCCTTGTCTCGGTCTCGATACACTCTGGTCTTGGTAATGACTTGGCCTCGGTTTAGGTGGTCTTGACTACAACGCTGCCATCCACCACCACAACCTTTCTGCTTATGAGCGGTTTCAGTCTTTTAATAATACTCCCTACCATTGCCGCTCATCTTACTACGTCATCTTACAGCACCGCGGTTTTAGAATAAAAACTTACATGTAGCTTAAGGCTGAGTATGGCCCCAACAACCTCCACTAACAAGGTAGGGTTGAGCATACACTATGTAGCCAGAGAGGCAAAACCCATGGCAACAAAAGTGCTACTGTCACTTGCTGCAGCAGCACTGGCCACTGCTCCTAAAGCTTATTGCTGTAAGTGCACAGTAAAAATTAAAGGCGGAGACATGCCCCCCCTCCCCTATATCCCAGAGGAAATTACATCCTTGAGCTGTCAACCAATATTTCTCTCATGTGAAAATCCACTTTCCACACTCCACAGGGTCCACTTTCTGCTGTAGTCCCCTCAGTCTTTCTTAACAGAGTGACATGATCTTGTAATCTTATTATTCACTCCCCAACAACACATGTTCTCCAGGTTTCTGGAGCTGTGACTATGATATCAACATCCCATCAGATGTAATACCCTGTGATATAAAGTCCATACAGGACATCCTGCTAGCAGCATGATAAAGCTGTGTCAGTAATGTACTGCTCTTGAGGATATCCCATGCACAACATAATCAAAGCTCTCCATTAAACAAATGGCATTTCCATGTACTGCAGGATATGTGTGTGTGTGTGTGTGTGTGTGTGTGTGTGTGTGTGTGTGTGTGTGTGTGTATAAAATATCCAAGAATATGGGTCAGAATGGGTGGAAGCCTCTTAAGCAAGCTGTGAGCTGGTCTAATGCGTCATTAGTAGGATGCTAATGGTTGGCTGCTTCACTATGTTGAAGGCACACGCTGTACTCACAATGACAGATATCATACGGAGCTCGCACTACATTTTACAAGTTGCAGCATAGATGAAGATAAATGATTGAAAGCCCTCTGGCCCTGGTGATTGGTGAATCCTGGTGGTGAAATACTGTGTCTAAAAACATTAGCAAGCAAACAAAAAATTTGTAGGTGTAGTTTTAGTTTTTTTTTTAGTTTTTTAACTGCCCCTGGGTTCCCAGAAAACAAAAACAGAACAGCAGCTGTTAAACCAGCTGTGTGTAAGTTCTTTCTTGAGTTAGGGTGTAAGGTTCACATTAAAAGATTTTCTGAAGCAGTTTGATCAAAAATAAAGCTGTGTCGATGTTTGGTTGCACCACAGAGATGTAAGGTTAATCTTAGCTACTCTGGCATTTAAGCCCACACTAGTATTGCATTGCCAGACCTATCTCCACAGCGCTGTGGAGTAAGGTCTGGCTACAACACACATCCAATCTGGGATAGGAGAAAGACATGCTCTGGGTTGTTTGCATTTCTTTAAACAAATTACAATTTTTATTTGGCGGTGTTAAGCTTCGGACGCAGCGACGGTGGCTCTGCAAAATAGTCTCTGGAAGGACCTTGTTTTGGTGGAACATTTGCACCCCGCAAAAGTAAACACCACATACAATATTAAATGAAGTTAACTGTTCACACAATACAGTACCATGAACTATTTAAATTAGCTGGATACATTGTTAAACGTCATTTTCTCTTACCAGTGTATCGTCGTGTGTACTTTGTGCACAGCAGTCCCACCAATCAGTCCCCAAAACCTCCCAGTTAGAGAGTAAATACCGTAGACATATTCTTTGTAAATCTTTACAATCATTCCCCGAAAGGACCAAGCAGGCCTGCCTTGTTGCACCATCCAACTTTTTTTCAAAACTTGACATTTTGAGCGTATAGTTTGCTAGCTCGAACTTTGTTGTTCCTTCCTTAAGCACAGGGATTTTGAGAATGGCAACACAGGTGAAAGGGATGTCAGGCAATTATCCTGGAAATATACTTCCGTGGTACATCTGTTCCAAGAGCGGAAGGTTAAGGACATCCGGCGTGCGGCTCACGTTGTCAGGCTTTAACCTGGAAATGTTCTTCCATTGATTCAGACTATGACTGTTCAAAAATGCTAAATACATTTTTTTTTATTGTTCATCGTTGTTCGGGAGATTAAGCTGTTGTCAGTTGGCACTTGTCATATTTATTTTAGAATAAATAATTTGTCTGCTGTTGTTGCTTGCACTCAATGTGTCTAACAATATAACATTACAACAGCTTTGTTAGCCTTCTAACATAGTGTAATGCTGTGTTGATGTGTACTGTTTCAGGGAGTTGGCCATGTCTGACGGAAGACCAAGAAATAAATCATTTAAAAATCTTTAAATCATCATCCTGCTCTTAAAATAGAAACAAAACAAATAATTATTGCAATCAAAATTGAACACTTTGTTACCAATGACAAAAAACAGGAGGACATCACAGACACCATAAATGCAAAAGGAGCAGAGCACAGAGATATTAAAGATACGATTAAGAAGTAGAGCGACTTAATGCAAGCAGTTTCCAGGAAACATCCCAACAGGAAGTGATGCAAAGCCAGACATGGGGCAATGCTCATTGCTTGTATTAGACATTATTGGAGAGGACTCCCCCTTCACTTGATCGTGGAACAGTGGAACAGCTTCAGTATCGCCCGGTTTCAGAAGCATCTCTCCCACAAGCAGCATCTTCCACCAACATCTGAAAAAACCCCTCCCCCACCACCTGCAGAAGCATGACTACGTTAACCAGCATCCCTCTAACCTCCAGAGCCCACCTTTACTGGCCTGGATGTAGACAACAGTCAGCCTACACAGTCCCCTCAGGATTGTTCCAGCAGCCACCCACCACTACCAAGCATGCTGAAGGCAACAGAAGGCATTCTGCTCCGAGCACAGAGTGGGATCTGAACACACTAAGATGTCGACTCTTCACAGCTGGAAATGAGAAGCTCACACAGGAAACACGAAAGAAAAATTGAGCTCAAAAAATAAAATTGAAACTAGAAATAAATCTGACAAAACCACACACACCACACAGTCCTGATGATGCAGACTATACTGTTAGTTTATTGAAACTGCTGGGCTAAATGCATACATGCCACCACGCAAACACAAAGGCTAAATCTGGTCATCATTTACAGCCACTGCAACGGTCTAAAGCAAGCAGTAATGGCTAGTAAAATCAGACTTCCCAAAGCTGCTCATCATTTGAAGAAAAAGTCCATCCTCCTTTCTTTCAATAACTTTACATGTAAAAATCAAAACGAACTTGAACTAACGTTACTGCTATGGTTATGTGATGCTAGCTAGTTTTGCTTCACTGGCGCGAAAAATGCTGACGTATTGATTGGCTAAAGAATATGACAGTCGACAACAACGTCCCTATTTGCTTAAACAGCAGAGGGATTGACTCAAAATTCTGAAGGCCTTAGAGTAGAATGTTCACCCGGAGACAGCACAGGGGGGAATCTTATTGGATAAAAGCTCTTATTTATGAGATGCACTGGAAGCAGCACAACCGAGGGAGAGAGTAGCAATGAAATTACAGCAATAGACTCATGGGAACGGACATATTTACCTACCTGGGAAGCGTTGTTGGGAAAGACGGAGGCGGCGATAAAGACAGTCGGTCAGTTTTATTTTACTGGGCAGAAACATGGAGAACACAAAAGCAACAAGCAATAAACTTCAAACCTTTGTAAACAGATTCTTACGAAACGTCCTGGGAATCTACTCGCCAAACACAATAACTAATGAAGAGCTCTGGAAAATCACTACACAAGAACCAATCGAAACACAAATCAAACGCAGGAAATGGTGCTGGATAGGGCATACCCTGAGGAAACCACCCTCGAAGCATGACTGGACAGGCCTTAACCTAAAACGAAAAAAAAGTTCAGGAATGACCAATGCTCCCCAAAGAGCAAAATAGGTTGGAGAGAGAGAGAGAGAGAGAGAGAGAGAGAGAGAGAGAGAGAGAGAGAGAGAGGGAGGCACAAAATAACATTATAAACTTAAATAAAGAAATAGGTCGACATTTTGGGATTTGCTTCCTTGCCGAGTGTAAGAAGAGAAGATTGACACCACTTTCATCTGTGCAGTAAACATGAAGCTAAAGCCAGCAGCTGGTTAGCCTAGCTTAGCTTAAGCCATGAAAAGAAAACATCTAATTTACACAACATTGATGATAGACTTACTATAAAGGAGCCCCCATGGTACAGTAGCCATCCACAACTACAGGTAAACCTACAGGAGTCCCTGTGCCTTCCACATGTATGTAGCATTAGAACATGATGTATACAAAATATATGAATATCCATTTATCCATTTTTATCCATCAGGCCCAGTTCAATATTCCACTGAATTGTATACAATATGTAGTAGGGGATCCCTGCTGTCTTTCTTTCAGCTAAGGCGGTGGTCTTCAAAGTCAATAGGAGAGCCACTTTTACCGCAAAGCATCAAAAGTTACATCCATTCATAAATAGCATGATCAATATATTGTCAGTGATACAGTAGTGTAACGGACCGCCCCTACGGTTTGGCATGCGTGTGAACCGCAGATTAATTGCAAATTTAACCATCGTAGTGCGAAACAAAGTTTAACTGCTCAGCAGAGAAACGGAGCTGGCTGCTGTCGCCTCTGCAGCTTATTCAGGGAGTCAGGTCAATGCAGATAAAACGCTCAAAATGGTGGTTTTTCATACGTAGGCCTATACTCCCGTAGGGCTCGCATCAGGTTTTAAAAAACTGAACCAAAAAACACAGAATTGGACTGCTGTTTAACGCGACTACGAGACATTTTCCCAGGTAATTAAACTGTCTCAATTTACTACTGATAGACGGCAGCGCAGCCCGCCCTGCGGACAGACAGCATTCGGAGTTCCGCCAGAAGGCTGAGAGCTCTGCGCCGACAGCAGCGGCTTCTCGCTGTGCAGCCGCTCACCCGAGGCAGAATGGTCACTGGGAGAGTCCGGTACAGCCTGACTATGCAAACGGAGATCCCATTATTGCTAGCTTTACAGCGGAGCGTTCAGATCCAGTCAATTCAGTGCCAGCCGAATGTGTATACTACTGGCTGGGGGTGAGAGGGAGGCTGGCTGCTGAAAATCAGATGTTTTGGCCTCGTGATTTTCCTTTGGCGCTGGCTTAAACTTCTTTGGGGACGCCAAAACTTTCTACCATATAATTTACTGCCACACGAGCCACAAATTAGCTTGGTGAGCCGCGCAATGACTAACACTAACGCTAAGGGGTTCTTGGCCAAAAAAATCGTTGAAGACCCCTGCCCTAGTGGGTTATTCGGCCCTGCTAAAGAAGCTTTTGAACTTGTCTTTTATATATATATGACATCATAAGCTGCAACCCATTTAAGAAATCCATGAATTTCTTCTTCCGTCTCTCTAAATCAAGTCCATGCATTTATTTATGAAGCTCTTTTAGGAAACATGTTTTTTTTTGTGATGTGGTTTACAGAGCAACAACGGGCATTAATACAGCCTAGATAAAAGTAAGACGAAGAACAAGTACGTCCCAAGTTCTTCTGGCTGTATGTGTGCGTGTGTGTGTGTGTGTGTGTGTGTGTGTGTGTGTGTGTGTGTGTGTGTGTGTGTGTGTGTGTGTGTGTGTGTGTGTGTGTGTGTGCGTATGTGTGCATGCAGCTTCTCAGACAGACAGAAATAGTTAGCTGCAATGGATGCTGAGGTAATAACACAGAATGGATGTCTGATAAGAGCCTTCTGTTATGGCTTCCAGTGAAGCAGGAGCTGATAATAAAATCATTTCGGGTGACAAATTGCTTTTTTAAAGAACAAGAAAGGTTAATGTGAGCATTTGCAGGCTTTGTGATTGCGGCGCGTGTTTCCCCGCTGTGACATATCAATTCTGAAAGTGGCAAAACTCATATTCTTTTTTTTATTTTTTTTTACAAGTAACCAATTTACTTAATGGCTGTTGTTTTCTGGGAGAGGTGGGTCAATCCAAAGTGATTTGACTTGACAAGTTGAAGCACAGTGTGCCAAGCCCAGGGAAACATTCATTTGGTGAGTGCATTTTCCCAAAATAAACAGGCCAGAGTCCAGCCTCACACCTCATGCCAGCTTGTGATTTCCACCACCAACTGCTCGTCTCTGCTCCACCAATCATCCGCCCAGCAGGCCTCCACTCCTGGCTACCTGATAGTGGTTCAAACTTCAGTCAAAAAGTTCAGTCAAACAGCAGTTACTCCCTAGCTTCATAAGAGCTCAACTCTTCTCTTTCTTGTTCTCAGTCCTTCACATCTTCTCTCCAATTCCTTACTATTCAACTGTATAGAGACAGAGGACATTTAAGTCCCGCCCCCACCGGAGGGGAAAGACTGTGGGGTCCTAGTCTTTATCATATTCACGATGTTCCACTTCCGGGATTGGTCCGTTGCCGCCGGATGTCACTCTTTACGGCCGGATGTCCGTTACCTTCCCCTTTCTTTGTGTTGGAATTTTAAACTCCGGTGGATTTCTGAGGACTATGGTTAACTGCTCCTCAGATCTCTGCAGGGTTAATCCAGACAGCTAGCTAGTTCCTTCCCGAGGCTATTTTGCAGAGGCACCAGGGCTCCGTCCGGAAATCACAAGATGATTGTGATTGGTTTAAAGAAATGCCAATAAACCAGAGCACGTTTATCTCCCAACCTGGAATGCTGTGTGGACTAGCCAGACCATCCTTCGCAGCGCTGTGGAGGAAGGTCTAGCAATGCGAGACTAGTGGGATCCTGACACTAAATAACGATCACCCGACCTTACATGTGTTAGCTTAATTTACAGACATAAAGTTAAAAAAAACAGAAAAGCTAAAACTGACATTTAGATATTTGACTTGGCAACAAAATGCCGCAGTCTTCCCATTCTTCCTGCTGATTCCTCACGTCGCTATCCACTTTTGTCTTCATAAAAGCTCAGTTTTTCGGGTTGGCAGCTTACAAAAACTTCAAAGTCATGGGTTATTTACCCTGTTGGTAGTGAATATATAGCAGATTTCAGGCATTTTTCTGTTGTTTACTAGCAGACGAAATTGACGAGGAGGCACCATTCACGCAATAGGAGTCAATGGAGAGGGGAGAGTTGTTTTTCCTGTACCGTGGGTGTGGTTTTCAGAGTATGACGCGATGCGCTCTGTCTCTATTCTACTGTTTACTGGGGACATGCAGAATTTGTTTCCTTGTCTTGTGCACGAGAAACTTTTCTCCAATCTGAAATCGAGTACCCATCAGAATGGCTGCCGAAGAGGAGGTATTCATCTTCCTGAAAACGCTCCCGATAGTTTCATCAACAAACTTAAAGATAAGGTAACTGTTAACCGATTTTATGCTGTAAATGTGAAATATTAACTTTAGCCATATAGAGTTAGCAGTACTT